>NC_092817.1:36904825-37142325 GCF_023375885.2 Dermacentor andersoni
TTTGGTATGGGAAAATAAATTTTAGAACGAGTGAGAAAGAAGAGCGAGAGCAACTGGCCCTATTCGCCGCGGGCTGCCCGCCGAATGTGTCATCTTCATAACATTCTTCATTTTGAGGCCAGCCAAATGAACGAGAATGACAGCCTCGACCCGTCGTCTTTCTTCACGACAGTGCGGTGCGACGGTACGCGAGACACGTGCGCAACGGGCGCTTCGGCATGCCTCGCTTCATTCTGCGCGTCGCCGTCACCGTGTGAAGTTGGGCGCCGGCCACCTTTCTGCCTCGTCGCAAACGACGTAATTTCATGAGAGCACAATTCCGGGAAAGTTGGTAATCCGTTACTCAAGTATTATTGCGCAACAAAGAAGACACGGACGTAAGAGAAGAAGAAAACACACCAAGCGCAACCTTTCAACTAAATTTATTGCGCCACTGAATCGGTTTCTGAAATCGCTGAAATCACTGAAACCGATTCAGTGGCACAATAAATTTAGTTGAAAGATTGCGCTTGGCGTGTGTTTTTCTTCTCTTGCGTCCGTGTCTCTTTTGTTGCGCAATAATACTTGAGTAACGTAATTTCATCACGTAAGCTCACGTAATTTTATCAAACGGCCTCTTCGATACGACGGGATACCTCGCTTGCAAACTTCCAGGCGCGTCTTTATATAGGCAGCTGGCATTAGGCGAGCTTAGTGCAGACAGGCACGTAGCGGTTATTTACGTAAGCTCACTTTTCGGTGTTTTAACGGTGTGCCCCTTACGCAGCACGCGCAACCAGTATTATGTGAGCCCAATATTCTGCTCAGCGAGCAAGCATACAGCACATCATAAAGCCACGCATCATAAACACCACGAGTGCAACACGGCACTATAGATACACCACTAAAAAATAAACAAATAATGTATGTATGTTGTACTGCATGTAAATATGTGCATAAAACATCCAGCCTGTCTGTAACTCCCTGCATATAAAGTAATTTCTTCGTATAACATGCTGCTCTTTAATACTAACCATACTTCATATCACACGCACATGGTTCATGGGCCAATCACGTTAACGATGCTTCGCTTTACGTAGATGTCAACTGAAGTTAAGTCTGCCTGGTCGTTTTTTTTTTCTTTCGTATTTTTTTTTTCGCGGCTGAGCTTTCTAATACGCAACTTCTGCTTCCCTTCTATTCGTCTACTCGGTGGAGCTGGAGCTGCCTGTTTAAGCTGGCACAAGTTTGGGGCCAACGTGAGCAAAATGGACGCACAGTGTTCGTATACCTTTACCACCACACAATCCTGGACTACGGAAATGATGGTCCAGGGGGCTGCTTGCTTTATCCGCTAGTGTTCTTTAAACGAAAACATGTATGTAACTCGCACGTAACATTTGTAATACAATAAATTAAAATACAATAAATAACGTGAAAATCCAATGTAACACGTATTACGTTTTCACCGCCTTTCGAATAGAGACTTTGGCTCAAAAGAACACTCCGGTATATGAGACACTCTCTCTTTTCAGGTGGTGATGAGCTTCATCCCCGAGCTGACCGAGACGTGGACCAGCGTCGCGATCACCGGAAACGAGTCGTACTGTATCCTTACTGAAGCTGTGCTAGGAAGCTATTGGAAACTGAAGTTTATTTTTCGAACGACCGACCAACCGAAAACAATTTGTTCCAGAATGCTTGGCTTTGCGAATAACCACATGTCACCGAGGGGATTAAAAAACCTGGTGCACTTTTTTTTATCCTGTCAGAAAACATTTCCGAATTGTCGAACCATAACGAGTGGGATATCTAGGCCACTGATCTGATATTTTCTGAGTCACGGTTCCACCTGCCTTCCTGCAAATAATTATCTCTCTGTCTCACTCTCTATCTCTAGAGATGTGGCAATATTTTATAGCTCACTCGCACTCCCGAGTTTGTTTTTTACGGCCGTGCTTTGTTATATCAATTAGCTTTTCTTTTTTCGGTGCCGAGTTGCTTGAATAGTTTAACGGTGCTATTGGCTGAGTGTTTCATTCCTTTATCGAAGTACACATTTTATTGTTTTAATTTTGTGATCTCTTATAACGGTTCTTCGAACTGTAATCGTTGAAATCATGAAATTCTAAACATCGAGAGGAGCACGTAATTGCTACTGCGCCTGCAAACATCTGCCTGCGCTGTATCAGAGGTAATTGTTGCTTTGGCATTCAGTTCAAATAATGTTTTAATATGCGTAAAAAAGCTATCGACAGCTCTAAAGATAAAACTATCGACGTATCGTGTATAATGCTTCTGTTTCACAGCGAAGCTGGTAGCCTCTCAGTGGTCGGTATCTTTAGTGTCCATCTGTGAGCATAAATTATCATGATCAGCAATGGTTCATACCCCCCTAAGCAAGCAAAAATGCAATGGCTCATCCCCCTCTTATTGCAGAGGCCACAAACACTCAGCAAAGTGAAGCGAACAGTGCATACATTCGTTGGAATCACGCATACAACGTACAGAACAGCGTACGGTTCAATAAAGAACAAGCTCAAAACAAGCATCCCAAACAATAAATTAAGCGCTGCGTATCCCTGCTCAGCAGTTGTAGTGGTGGTTTTGCAACAGCTTCGCTGGACATCCGATTTCGCTGGGCCGGGATTGCGAGTCAAATTTTTTTTCTAGGAGCATGTGCAGGCAGGGTTCGGATTTTATTACATCGTTCCTCCTGAAGTTGGGCTGCAGCTCTTGTTACATACTCGCCGACTTAAGCATCTTGTAGTTACTCTAAATCCTCCCTTGTTCATCGGACATTCGTTCTTCCTTTTTTTTTTTAACTAAGAGCTCTGCTTCTCATCATTCCCCATTCGCGTATGCGTTTCGCGTGCCGTGTTCCTTATCGCTAATCCCTGTTTCCCGTGAGCTGTAATTGGGAGCACTGGCGGACGTGTCCTCGACTTCTTTAGCGAGGAAGTCGAAGCAGGCAAAAGCAGGCGTACAAAATGCCTTTCGGCATGGCCAGTGCGAGTGGTGTTTCAGTTTCAGAGTACAGTTGCCTTCGACGTTCTGGAGAGAAATAGAGACATATAGACTTTATTTACTATAAAAACAGAGGTTAGTCCAAGCAGGCACATATATTAATGACTGATATGCACGACTCGTACATTTTGTTTCCATGCAATGCAGCAATTACTGCCGGGGATACCTGCCATATAGTGGCAGCTGCTACCACGTAACGTACCACCTGGGCCCCGTCAAGCCGTTTTCATGGCTTTTAGACCAGCGGGCCTATACCAGCGTATTGTCTGGTAAATAAATTTGAATTGAATCGAATTGAGTATGTGACAGGCTTTATGCGCTAAGAGGCAAATTGCATTCTCACGGGCAACATATGCGGTATCTCTGCACCAAAAAAAAGAAAAAACGAAGTCACGTCGAATATTGTGCCGCCGATCGTCTGTTTATGAATACAGGTGAGACGAGAGGTAATACAAGGGATGCGTGAATTGTAATTTTTGAGATCGAAAGGAATGCGAAGTGAATAGGGCCAGAAGCAAATAGAATCCAATGTCGAATAGTTTTCAAATGGTTTTCAAATAATAAATGGTCACTTTCACCATTATGTACAGCGATATTCGAATCCTATATATATTTACAAGGTTACGAAGCCATTACATCTGTCATTACGTTGCACGTTATGAAGCGTTGTTTACTAAAAGCCTAAGTGGAGCATTTTGAACCAATAAGCAGTTTGTTCACATAAACAGGACTCTTACAAGGATGCGAACAATCGCAGTTTCGGCGGCAAATTTTGGCTCCTTGGGCAATGTAGTTTGCATCCATTGCGTAGCTTCACATGTTTTCTGCGTAATGAAGTATACCGTACGTTTGCTCGAATTTTGTTTGATCACGCACAGTTCACGATTTGAAATAATCGGAAACTATTAAAGAAATATTCGTCCTTTCGAATAGGGACCATATTATTCGAAGACCCAATAGAATAGGACAATATTCAATTCGTTATTTGAAAGTTTCAAATATCTGCACACATCTAAGTGAAAAAAGAAACTGCTCTCTCTGACACATTCTCAAAAATATACGAAATGTGAACATGCGACATCTAGTGCAGGGACATCTGACAAAAGTGGTGGTTTCCGCGCGTGGCGGAAACGCGCCGTTTGCGACAAAATAAGCGTATGAGAAATTTTCTTCAAGCGACCAATAAAATACTGATGGTTATGTTAAAAAAAAGTATAGTTCTTTGGTCCATACACGTGTGTTACTGTTAATTACTGTTACTGAGGCAGGTATTCTTTCACTCCTATTAGGCATCAATGAAAAGAAAAGTAGCGGTCCAGACGCAATTCCCAACAGCTTTTTGAAATGGTACGCGGAGCCAGTCAGCAGATATCTTTATCTCATATATTCCAAATCTTTGAAAGACTGTTGCCTTCCGGGTGAATGGAAAATCGCAAAAATTACTCCCGTACTCAAATCGGGTAATGCAGCGTCTCCTTCTAATTACCGGCCTATTTCTATCACTTGCACTTGCAGCAATATTCTAGAGCACATTGTATTAAAATATCTCATAAGTTTTATTGAGTCGAACAATATCCTCCACATGAATCAGCATGGCTTTAGATCTGGATTATCCACTGTTACACAGCTTGTCGAAACACTGCATGACCTGGCCCTCGGCATTAACGAGCGCATTCAAACTGACGTCATTTTTTTCGACTTCAAAGGCGTTTGACCGCGTCTCGCACACTAAACTACTCCTTAAACTTAATTACATATTAGGTGATGGCCCAATTTACCAATGGATTACTAATTACTTAACTGGCCGCTACCAATTTGTACAGTACGGCTCTCGCTCCTCCGACCTTGCTCCAGTGTTATCAGGCGTTCCCCAGGGATATGTATTAGCTCCAGTTTTGTTTTTAATATTTATAAATGACACAACTAACTATGCTGACGTGAAACTCAGGCTCTTTGCTGATGACTGCATGCTCTATAATGAAGTACGACACCGCGATGACCAGGTGAAATTAAATATTGCCTTGAATAAAATAGCTCAATGGTGCATAGACTGGCAAATGACAATAAACATTGATAAAACCTTATTCATGTCCATTACAAATAAAGCGTCTAAGCTTAATTTTCCATATCACTTTAACGATGTGCCACTTCGAAGTGTAAACCAGTATAAATATCTAGGTCTCATAATATCGTCTAATCTCAGCTGGACAGAGCACGTGCGTCAAGTGTCAAATAAAGCATTAAATAAACTGTTCTTCATTAAACGGGCCTTGTCATATTCTACACATGAAACAAAGCTTCTTGCATACGTCACTTTTGTCCGCCCAGTCTTGGAATACGCCAGTATTGTCTGGTTCCCTCACACTGCGAACGATATCGCCATTTTGGAAAGGGTGCAGCGAAAAGCGGTGCGTTTTATCTTTAACAGATACGGACGCCTTGATTCACCTACTACTCTGTTACAGCGTGCTGGTCTAGCTACCCTTGAAAGTCGAGCAAAGCTTTTTCGGCTCAAATTTGTATACCAACTATTGCATAGATCATTCCGTATAAACCCCGACTCTTACTTTAAATTTCGTGATACCAGACCGACCAGAAGACGGCACGCATGGGAACTTGTAGAATATCCGTTTATTAATAATACGTTTCGTTATTCTTTCTTCCCACGCTCAATTCGTGAATGGAATGCACTGGATGTAGCCACAAAACAGCAGCCAACACTAGCAAAGTTTATGGATTTAATTGAGCATGCTGCATGAGCCTAATATGTTGTTAATATAAGTAACCAAATTGCTTTCGTCATGCAATCCATCCCGATTCAGTTTGTGCTAGGAAAGCACTTGCCTACACTTTTTGTTCTGTGCATTCTGTATTTGAATGATGCCTTCTACCCTGCATGTTCTTTTTTTTTTATTTTCCTGCTGGTTGATGTACATTGGTTTCGTTGTGTGTATTATTATGTATGAATCTACTACTGCTATTCTTGAATAGTCTCCAATCATTATGTACTCATTTATTGAATGTTTTAGTAGTGTTAATTGATGTGACTTGTTGCTCACCCCTGTAAAAATCCCCATGGGGGATTGACAGTATTCTATAAATAAAAAAGTAAATTTTCTTTAATGTTATTTCATTTTTTTTCTTATTTTTTTTGTGAGAAGCGTTCAAGAGTTGGCGCCCGTCTTGCCCTTCGTGTCTAATGAAGCGATCACTCCAGAGAAGCAGGGCGCTCAGACACGTGCGCGACAGCGCCCTTCGTAGAAGTGACCAGCGTCGCGTATGTTTATTGTTAACGTCCGTTGGCGTTGCCCAACCAATCGCTGCAGCCAAACCCCAGCCGCCCAACAACAAGCATTCTTAATAGTGCGTAGTATGGTGCGCGAGGCGCCCCTGCTGTCTACACAAGCCAGAGGAAAGAAGACGACGCACAGCTGATTAACAGCAGGCGTCCTTATTGAGACAAGTTACACATGTACAGAAGGTCGCACCAAATCAGCGGAGATATTTGACCCAGGGGAAGAAAACAATGGCCGATTACGGTAGGCGCCAGCACTGATAGCTCGCTTTGTTTCTCGACCGGCGGACATAGATGAATTGGGAAGCAAGATAAGCGATGTAAAAAACATAACAGCACATCACTTTTCAGTGGCTTTTCAATGTCGCTGGGCCCGCGATTCGCAACTGACAGCGTGCATTCACATCAGACACCCACCCGAATTGCTGTCCCGCGTGAATAGGAAAACATTCGCCTGTATTGCGTTGCCGTTTGCAAGCGTATTTCCTCTGCCAGGGCTCACAATACGAGCCATGGCGCCATAGGCTTGATGGGATGATGTTTGTTCAACTAGACGATCGCCTGCTTGCAGAGCAGTCGGTTCTGGGAGCCTAGAGTGCGTGTGCGCGGCGTGCAACCAGAGCGCTCGTGATGTTTCTTTTTTTTTTTTTTTGTGGTGTGTGTGTATTTGTGGAAGTTACCTTGACTCAGTGTTTCTTTCTGGGAGTTACCTTGACTCTATTGGCTGTGCCAACGCTTTCCACGCCCCGACCCTGTAGGCAATGAGCGGAAGTGCATAGATAGCGAATGGGTACAATGTTAGCCGGCTACACGCATTACACCCGCCGTGGTTGCTCAGTGGCTATGGTGTTGGGCTGCTGAGCACGAGGTCGCGGGATCGAATCCCGGCCACGGCGGCCGCATTTCGATGGGGGCGAAATGCGAAAACACCCGTGTGCTTAGATTTAGGTGCACGTTAAAGAACCCCAGGTGGTCAAAATTTCCGGAGTCCTCCACTACGGCGTGCCTCATAATCAGAAAGTGGTTTTGGCACGTAAAACCCCAAATATTATTATTATTACACGCATTACGTGCATTTCATCTCTGCTAATCTTCATCGTCTCGCTTTCTTTCTTTTTTCCGCACCGCACCCCATCGCACTATACGCGGAATTGTGCGCGTCTACTACTGCGGCCGATTTCCCCGACTTTTCTTAATAAAAAAGTTCCCTTTTTCCTTCCGCTTGATTGTATTATTGCATTATGGTTGCAAATTATGGAAATTATGTTCGGTGTTTGCACTGGTTCCTGGAGCCGTTTGTCTTAAGCCTCTTGTGCGTCATATGTGCCTCCAAGACGCGTAACGAAGTTAAATTTTACTTCCTATAGTTTGTGTTTGTACTGGTTTGTGTTATCTTGTCTGAGGCTTCTGATGCGTCCGTTGTCTAAAAATGCAATAAAAATAACAAATGGTTGGAAGTGGCGCAAACGTGTGTACCCATACCTCAGAGGCAAGGTGTCATTTTTCTAGTGTTCGCTATACTGTGCCACGATCATCGCAAGTTCGTCAGCGCGCACGTGAAAAGGCGATCGATGAGCGAAAGCACGTATACTTCAGTGGCACCCGCGTGCAAGAGACTCCTGAAATTGCTATCGCAAGCTCTTTCAGTCGCAGTTTTACGCGAAAAGCCGCGTTAGCGTTTTTTTTTTTTTCCCCGCACCGTCCCCCATAGGCTTATGCGGATCAACAGGACTCAGCTCCACTGGTCAACCTCCCCGCTCCTTCCTCTTCAACGATTTCTCTTTCTATCTGCTTATGTTTTTTTAGCTTAATAGCAACGTTTTGCATCATTTAGTCTGTGTTCTCTAGCCACTGCTGGTGTGTGCTCCTACACTTGCCGTACATTGCCGTCTTAGCCGCCAAAGTAGACAGGCTTCAATATGGGACGAAATTTGAACGCACCCTATCATCCGTCATGTAGCAACCATGCCAGAAAAAACTTCTAGTGAGGTATGTTGCCCTAATTAAACTAGCGCACACTTCTCAAGTCCCGGGCGCGTTCACGATGGTGCAGAGTTGGTGCCCTGAAGCCGTGTCAGATGCGGAATTTGAGAACATAGGACACGATAGGCTGATCTGCTTACCATTCTGCCTCAAAGTTTTAGTCCACGCGTTGTTAAAATGACATGATTTCCCGCCAACTAGCCCTCACTGAAACCCTTGACTGGAGCATGGCTTAGACAAATGCGACCGTGCATAGTATACATACAGGAGGAAAAGTTTTCTCTGTAGTAGCTACGGAGGCTCAACACATACAACGTCCTGCCTCTGACTGCGCGTTTGCGGGTTTGACTCCTGACCTCGTCGAGAGAGAGAGAATAGAATGCAGAGAAAGGGCAGGGAGGTTAACCAGAGGTAGTTCTGGTTGCATGCGGGGGGATTGCGAAAGCGTTCGTGCGCTGATTCTGAGGTGCCTGTTGCATAACGGATGAGTGTAATGGTCCGCAAAGCTGTAGTGTAACGTTACAGATGACCAGTGCCTAATATTCCTTCTAGGTCGAAAGAAGGCTCGAGTTGGTGATATCTTTTACTAGCAATCTGAACTAGTTACTTTTTCTTCAAGGTGTATGTTGCCACAGGTTTGTAAATCGTCTTGTTGAGGCGGGGACTCAGCTGCACTGCCGTGCCCGAGCCCAGAAACTGCGTAACTGCTTCCAAATGAGCCGGGTCGTGCTTGGCGCCCTTATCTCGAGCAATCGTCACCACTGGTCAACACTGCAGCAAGCACGGCAGCAACATGGGGAGCAGCGGGCGCAGGCAGGCATATGCAGCAGGACAGTAGCGTAACGTATTATATACCACGTGTCTGATGATGGCAGCAGCATCCTTTTTGCTAGTCATCCTTCAAATGAAGGCTATACCAAAGGACTCCGAATAAGCGTCACTTACCGGTGCGAACTCCAAGCTGGGACGTATCGTTCGTCTTGCGTTTCTTTTTGCCTCGTTTCGAGCTGCAGAAAAAGAAAAAGGAAAGCCAGAACACTGTCCATGTGTAGCTTTTGGGCCGTTGGACCCCATCAGTCATATCGGTCCTTCCTTGACTCTGCGCGCGCGGTTCACAACCTGAGCCTGCTGCTGGAGCCGGGTCACCCCGTGGTGCGGGTTCGTGCTCGGGGGCCGTTCATCTCCGAGGAGCTCGGCAACCTGTCCGGGCTGTGGACAGTGTTCACGCTCGAGGGCAGCGCAGACCCACCGGTCCGAGTGCCCACTGCGCCGCCGCCACTGCAGCCGACGCCAGTGCAGTGGGAGCACCTGTTTCCTCTGCCCAGGGACTCCGTCGCTCAGCGGCAGCCCCTGTGAGTGTAGATTGCAGAACCGCACTTATCGGAGCGAACTATTTTGGAATGCCGACCTCGTAAGCCATCGCAGCAGAGGGCCACAAAAACACTGCTACAGTTCATTCTTTTTTTCAGGATAACGCACCTGTACAAACAGCTTTAGCCTGAATTTGGGTTTAGTGTACTGCACGTGATCCTGTACTGTGATAGTGTGCGGCGATTTCGACTGGCTACGTGTGCAGTAATGTGAATGGCTGTTATCAGCTTTCGTTAGCTGAGTCTACCGGTTTATGCATTGATGATTGGTTCCGGACCGTTCTTGATCAGTGCTCTAAACCGATTCAGATATCTCATAAACCATACATAAAAATATAATGTACAAGGTGTCCGTTCCATCACAACGAGACAGACGCCTATATTATACGTTTTCTGCAGATGCAGTTGCCGATGGAAAACAAGTCTTGCTGCTTCGAGTTTTGTTACTAGACCTTATGTAGCCACATAAGTCTTTAACCTATAGAATGGATTAACGTCCCGATTTAGCGGTGGGGACACCTTTCACGGTTGCAACGGTGCTGCATTTTGTCCCGATTCTGTGGCCCATCCGGCGCTAACACTTTGGGTATACCGCTGAGAATTGGAGCGAACTGCCGTAACTCTAATTGCATAGACACCGACAAGGAAGTCTTTTATGAAACGGGCAGCGTCACCCAATAAAGCATTGAATAAGATAGTGCCAAAAGTTTGTCGAATAATGGGGCACCATCATCACAGCCGAAGATGAAGTCGCCCAAAAAAAGAATTACATAAAAATAAAGGACTAAAATATAGCCACGAGCAGAAGATGAAATTTCTGTGAAAAATAAAAAGAAAAACTTGAATACCAGGCTATCCAATTAGTTAGCTTGGATGACAGGCTCTCCAAATAAAGCAGCCCTTTTTGTAAAAGATTATAGATAACCTGCTTTATGCATGCCTGGGTCTTGCCACACCGCCATCTGCGATGCTTCGGTAATCATGCGTGTACGGCAATCGCGGTGCATGCTGATGAGAGAGATGTTAATTCGCTCAGACTGAAGCTATCGCGGTTGTATAGGCTTGGTCGATCTGCAAGAAATTTGAGTGCGCCGATGATCGCAGCGCACGCCACCGCTAAGCTAGCAAGCGTGCCTGGCACCTGATTCGCAGTAATGTTGCCGCTCTTAAGCGACAACTTTTGCACTTGGCTCACAATTTGCTGGAGAGGCAATGCTATGTACAGCCCATGTTCTCTACAAATTTATAATTGGCATTGTAAAGAAAAAATCACTGAAAGAACACTGGGCATCCGTTTGAACGGCACACGAAGCTAAGAAAAACAGGTACGGGTCTTTAGAAAGAAATCAAGCCCTAGCTTCACCACTCAATAAGAATAAGTTCCCTTCCTATTATCGAAATCAATACAGCTGCCTTCTTTGGACAGTTAGTCTACCATCTGCTAACCTTCTGGCTAGCTGAGGTGGTAATCTAAGGCAAGGGCAAAATAATCGGCAACTTGAAGTCCTGATACAAAAATTAACCTAAATTACTTCTGTAAATCCGCAAGGAGGGTTCGCGAGGTTTCGTGCCACCTTTACATATGTGGATACCAATTTTCTCTTTATTGAAGCGTTTTGCGCTTTGCTCGTAGGGCCCATTTGGTCAGAAAAATTACCTAAAAGAGCAACTCTAGCTCGACGTTTAAGCACCCGCCGTGATGGCGTAGTGGCTTTGGCGTTGCCCTGCTATATGCCCGAGGGCGCGGGATCAAATCCCAGTCGTGGCGGCCGCATTTTGATGGGGGCGAAATGCAATAACCCCCATGCCCCGTGCATTGGGGGCACGTTGAGGATCTCCTGGTGGTCAGAATTGATTCGGAGTCCTCCACTACGGCGTGCCTTAAAATCATATCATGATTTTGGCACGTAAAACCCTAGAATTTAATTACAACTCGTCATGTATAAGCGTCGCATACTCTATGGTCAGTTGACCGTCTTTTTGGGTTGTTGTTTCGCAATTTGCGGCGGCTGCGTCTCTTGAATCATCTGCAGTTGCTTGCTTTGTCGCATTATGGGATGGACATTTAGTTTGACTGAATTTGTGCGAGCATGGCCTAACGCATGTGGCTGCAATTGCGGGCGAGCCAACGGTGAAAGGTTTCAACACCATCGCGGCTTCGCCACGCAACCTTGAGCCTGTGCACTCGTCTCTTGTTTGGCAATCACGCGTAGAACTTTTCAATGTATCTTTCAGTTCTGAAGGGTGGATTATGAGTGTCCGGATGAGATACGGAGGGAATAATTAGATTTGAGATATCAACTCTTTCAGATGTAGGGAGCTCTTCAGAGCGGGATGACTACTTATAAATGTTATGCACATCCAACGAAAATATTGGAATCTATGTGAAGCGAAGCTCTCGTGGAGTAGTTGATCAAATGCTATAAATGTGCCCATTTTGTTCCTGCGTCCTTGGCACAAAGGAAACTGGCTCCCGCTCACGTGATCTCGCGCACCTGTGCACGCTACGCACATGCGACACACGTAGCGATCGTCTCAAGTAGCTAGTTGCCGTTGGCATGATAGAAGTATCATCATGACATAATGGGGATTAACGTGCGATGAACGCGGGATGACGTGTCTCACAGCAGCCTTTGGCAAATCTTTGTCAAAGGCTGTTTCATTATCCTCGACGGGTTGTTATGTAGCTAAGTTTTGCCACGTGATTCATTCATTCATTCACAAAACTTTATTAGAGTTCTGAAGCCCAGTCTTTTCAAACCGGGGTGGACCGCGTCCACGTCGGCACCGTAAGGCCGAGCCTTATGGCGCCATCGTGGACCCTCCGGACAGCCCGCAGTTGATATTGATATGAAGAGCTTGATATTATCCTGTGCCAGTAAAGCCATTTTTCTTCGGGTCCCTCTTGCCGCTAACTCATTGATCGGCTTCTTATGTACCAGTTTCTTCCATTCCTTTCTCAGGTCTAGGCTAATTCGAGTTCTTACCATCCTATGGTCACTGCAGCGCACCTTGCTGAGCACGTCCACATCTGGTATGATGCCAGGGTTATAGCGCAGAGTATGACTTCTATTTCATTTCTAGTCTCGCCGTTCGGGCTCCTACGTCCACTTTCGGCTATCCCGCTTGCGGAAGAAGGTATTCATTATCTGCATATTATTCTGTTCCGCAAACTCTACTAATAACTCTCCCCTGCTATTCCTAGTGCCTATGCCATATTCCCCCGCTGCCTTGTCTCCAGCCTGCTTCTTGCCTACCTTGGCATTGAAGTCGGCCATCAGTATAGTGTATTTTGTTTTCACTCTACCCATCGCCGATTCCACGTCTTCATAGAAGCTTTCGACTTCCTGGTCATCATGACTGGATGTAGGGGCGTAGACCTGTACAACCTTCATTTTGTACCTCTTCTTAAGTTTCACAACAAGACTTGCCACCCTCTCGTTAATGCTACAGAATTCCTGTATGTTACCAGCTATATTCGTATTAATCAGGAATCCGACTCCTAATTCTCGTCTCTCCGCTAAGCCCCGGTAGCATAGGACGTGCCCGCTTTTTAGCACTGTATATGCTTCTTTTGGCCTCCTAACTTCACTGAGCCCTATTATATCCCATTTACTGCCCTCTAATTCCTCCAATACCACTGCTAGACTCGCCTCACTAGATAACGTTCTAGCATTAAACGTTGCCAGGCTCATGTTCCAATGGCGGCCTGTCCGGAGCCAGGGATTCTTAGCACCCTCTGCTGCGTCGAAGGTCTGACCGCCGCCGTGGTCAGTTGCTTCGCAGCTGCTGGGGACTGAGGGCCGGGGTTTGATTGTTGTGTTCATATAGGAGGTTGTGGCCAAGTACTGCACCAGGGTGGCCAATCCTGCTCTGGTGAGGGAGTGCGTTACCGGTTCTGGTCACCGGGAACAGGCCACACTCCAGGCCTGTTCATGCAATTTTATCAACACGCGGATTTCTTTTTTTTTAATCCGGTGGAAAATTGCGCGGCACCGGGATTTGAACCATGGACCTCTTGCACGGGAGGCGGGTGTTCTACCTCTACGCCACCGCTGCACAATCATTCGTAATGATTACAATCATACGTAATCAGTCAGATCACATACATAGCAGCCTTCCACAATTGGTTTGTAGCTGAAAAGACTAAAATTAACAACCTGATAAAAAGGCATACAAACTAGCACTAGGGATTCCCATCAGTATGAGCACGGATCTCTTGCTAAAGTTAGGACTCCACAGCACACTGGACGAACTCATAGAAGCACAAAAACATCTCAAGCAGAACGACTAACGAAAACGGAAACGGGACGGCATATACTAAACAAACTAGGAATTAATTACCACATTCTATACGGGGAAAAGAGAACGATGAGAGAAATTCGGGACAAACTCCTAGTATCAAATATACCCAAGAACATGCATCCAGGTTACAACGACGGCAGACGCAAGAGTAGAGCAGAGAATATGATCCGAAGCTTTGGGTCAGACGACAGAGCAACCTTCGTAGACGCGGCTGAATACCCACACAGAAATAGCTACATAGCAGTAATCGTAGATCACACCCAAAAATACCTTACAAGCGTATCAGTTAATATCTAACATTCCGAGACAGCAGAGGAGGTAGCCATTGCACTTGCATCTGTCTCCTCGAATGCTCAGTACATCATTAGCGATTCTCAAGCGGCCATTAGAAATTATGCAGAAGGTAGGATCTCTCCTGAGGCATGGCACATCATCAGAGTCAATGAAGCAAAATTCTCCAATGCAGAGAAGAACGGCAGGCAATTGCTCTGGTTCCCAGCGCATACGACTCCAGACATTGCCGCAGTCAACCTCAACGAGGTAGCACACCGCGAAGCTCGAGGTCTTACTCGCCGAGCTGAGCAAAGAGTGACTTCCATCGGTCAGCAGAACGCGGAGGAGGAAATTTGGAGAGAAAAAGATAGATTAACAAGATTTAGCGATATTACCAAATTCTATCAAAATCGGAGGCGAGTATTACCACCGCCTCACACTAAACTGAACAGAGCTGAGTCCGTTACTTGGAGGCGACTACAAACAGAAACTTATACGAGTCCCGTGCAACTAAAAACTTTCTACCCCGATATATAAGAGAGTGATATGTGCAAGCTATGCAAGTCTGTTAGAGCGACCCTTCAACACACGCTGTGGGGATGTGAAATATACCAAAATAAAATGGCAGTCTCCCCAGAAAATCTACGGGCGTGGTGGTCGGCCGTGCTGCTCAGCTCAGAACTCCAAGACCAACTTAAGGCCGTCCAGCGAGCCAAGGAAGCCGCACGGGAGCAGCAGCTCCCAGTGGCCATCTAGGCGGCCCCAGGCCCGGGCCTCCCAATCGCCGTATTCCAAATAAAGTTATCACATCACATCCTGATCAAGCGCGACAGAAGTAGCTGTCCCAGGGGAATACCACGGGGCAGGCGCTTCCTTGAACTTAAGATAGGAGGACTTACCATCCCGGAGCGCCCCATCATCAAGATAGTGGGGCTAGACTTTCAGAACACGCTGCGCTGCGGGCTTATGTTAAAGAAACTCCAGAGGGTGACCAACTACACCCTACAGCTCATTCGCCGGGTTACCGATCGGCACCACGGCATGGGCGAGGGCGAGCTGCTTCGACTTTTGCAGGCATACATAACAAGCAGAAGCATGTACTCGACAGCATATGTAAAACTCGCAGCCACAGAATTAGCTAAATTGAACACAATGATCAGAAGAACCACAAAGGCAGCCCTGGGCCTTCCGGACCACGCGGTCACCGCAAGTCTAGAGGCCTTAGGCATGCACAACACCATCGAGGAGCTCTTAGACGCTCACAACACAGCCCAAGTCCGTCGTCTCTCGCTAACCCCGGCTGGCCGCACAGTACTCCGGAAGCTCAGTCTCGAGGTCATCCCCGAGGTTACAGAGTACATGAACATTCCGCGAAAGGTCAGGGGGTCAGAGATCATAGGTCATGGGGGTCAGAGGTCAGGGGGGGGGCTTCACCCAGAGGGGGCTACGCCCAGGGGCGTAGCCAGGGGGGGTTGAAGCCCCCCCCCCCTGGCTACGCCCCTGCCGGAGGGTTGAGCCGATGCTGAGTGTTTGGACCTATAAGTCCCTCGGCGGAGGCAACACACCTCTTTGGCCTCAGCTTCACGTAAACGGCACCTGTGGAGTGACCGGCCCGGGGAAAACTGGTAGCTGCATTTTCCTGTCCTCGCCAATCTTCGTCTTTCTCTCTTACTTTCAATATTTCCTGTCTTCTACTCACTTCCATTTTGACCTTCCAGGCAGCACGGGTTATCCTTATGTGAGTAGCCAACCTAGGTTATGTCATATAATTCGGTTATAGTGGTAACGTACAGCTGGCGTTTGTAGGACCTGCGTTTACAGGCCCTGCTGCGTACCCTTGTATGACTCCATGGTGAGTGACTGGCGTTGCTACCATAAGCTACACGTACGTTCACCTGTGGCTAGTTCCTTCCCCCCCACTCCCTGATCGCCCTCAGAAAAGAGGGCGCACCGATGCAATATTCCAGGTTATTGGTCTCCAAAAAGGATTATTCCCGTGATTTCACGTTATCCACTCTGAAAAATCAGAAAAACAAGTACGGATACTCTCACCTTTTCCGATTTCGAAGTGTCTGACTGAGCCACTTGGACCAGGTTATAAAGCATCAACGATGGCTAGCGGTGATCTGCTGTTAGAACTCCGCGATAAAAAGCAACATGAGAAACTGTCTAATCTAGTATCATTTGGAGATGTTCCAGTGACAGTGGCGTCGCGCCGAACAAAGAACACGACCCGTTGCGTCGTTTCCGATGCTGGTATGATGGAGCTGACTGAAGCTAACTACTAGAAGGCTGGAGGGATCACAACGTGATCAACGTCAAGAGAATTAAGGTGAGGCGTGACGGAAAAGAGATTGAAACTAAGCACTTAATTCTAACTTTCGGATCAAGTATGCTGCCAAAGACCATTGATGGCAGGCTACATAAAGATCCAGGTCAGACCGTACACACCCAATCCTCTCCGATGATTTAAATGCCAATGATTCGGCCACAGTTCACAGAACTGCCGAGGCTCACTAAGTGAAGTGCCCACGAGAATCCATCTCAATCCTGTGAAGACACTCTACACTGTGTCAACAGCAATGGTCAGCACGCCGCCTACTCGCGGTCCTGCCCGTCGTGAAAGAAAGAGAAGGAAATAGTTAAATAGTTACACTTCAAGTCAAAGAAAACGTTTAATGTTAAGATGCACGCAGGCGGGTGTCATACCTGCCAAAGAACTGCTTTGCAGATGTGGCGCGTCAGTGAGAAGCGCCACAACGGCTTCCGGCGGCTGTCCGGCCTAGACGCAGTGAGCTGCCAGCGACGCCAGCCGCCCCCTTGGCGGCTGCAGCTAGCACTGCTCCGCCATCCCAGCACAAGGGGTCATCGACCTTCGGCCTGGTGGCCTCAAAGGCCTCGTCCTACCTTTCGAGGCTTTCACGTCAAACACAACGCTTGCAAGAGCGCGTGTCTAGCGCCTCGCAAGGGCTGATGAACACAACAACCGTGGCGAGATTCTAGCGATCGCTGCAAAAAAAGTCAAAGCACGTGTAATGGCGCCTGGAAAGGGCCCGTGGCCTTGATCTAATCTTCGTCTTTTAAACACATAGCACAAAAAAACGTTTCTCATAATGGAGACACAAATGCCACAATGGAATCTCAAAGGGCTTCATAACCTCGACGATATTACAGAAATCCTAAACAAACAACCTACGTTGCTCTGTATTCAAGATACACATCTGAAACCTACACACGCACTTTCTTTGTCTCTATACCATCTATCGTAAAGACAGTGATGAGCTAAATGCCTCGTCTGGCGGTGTAGCAATAGTTGCCGACAAGTCAGTGGTTTGCCAGCAATTGAGTAGCTTGCCAACAAGTCAGTATCTTGTCAACAAGTCGCCCTTCAGACTCCTCTTGAAGCAGTATCTGTTCGGGCAATTCTTTTCAGCAAGTTGGTAACTGTATGTTCCATTTATATACCGCCGTATCATCATCTTGTGAAAACAGGCTTCTATAACCTTATTGATCAGCTTCTCAAGCCCTACATACTCGTGGGAGATCTTAACGCTCACAGCACGATGTGGGGAGACTCGCGATGCAACGCGAGAGGGCTATTCATTAGAAAACTTTTTAGTAAACTCCGATGCATGTGTCTTCGATAAGAAGGAGCCAACGTATTATAATCTTTATTACAATTCATATTCATCAACAGACTTGACGATCGGGTCTGCATCCCTATTTCTCGACTTCGAATAAAATGTCATCGAAGATCCATTCGTAAGTGACCGCTTTCCATTAACTCTAAGCTTAGTAAAACAAGATGACTCTTCTCCTCATGACCCTAGGTGGAAACTGGCCTCTACTGATTGGAAAGTTTTTAAGGAATCGACTTTTTTATCACGAGATTTTTTCAACTAATTTAGTGTAAATGACGCAGTAGCGTCTTTTACCGCATTTATCAGTGACGCAGCAGAGAAATACATTCCGAAAGCAAGGGTTCGCTCGTACAAACGACGAATCCCTTGCTGAAATGAAGACTGCAAGCAGGCGCGCAAGAAAGAAAGCAAAATAAAGCATGGGGCCAACTACGTCGATCGCCAACTGCTTAAAATCTGATCGAGTTCAAACACATTAAATCCTAGGGAAGGCGGATGCGACGGCAACCTAAGAGAACGAGCAAGAAGAGTTTCTTTCAAACATAAATTCCTACACAGAGGAGGCGAAACGTTGGAATGGGCTTAGAAGGCTTAATGGGCAGAAAACCCATCTATTATTCCTGGTCGACGATTAAAGGAAAACCTTGAAAGATCAGGCAGACACCCTTCGGGAGCACTAGCCCACTGAATTATTCTAAGTCGTTTCTTAAATATAAAGAAATAGTGGAACGTAAGGCACCGGATTGGAAATGCAAACCGAGTGAATCTTATAATCATCCTTTCAGTATTGCCAAATTGAGAGCCTCATGGAACGCATGTCTGAGCTCTGCACCCGGCGCCGACAGGATCGGTAGAACATGATCAAACATGAACACGCCTTTTCGAGGACGATTGCGTTTTATACCGACAAATAAAAAATGCTTTAGATTGATCCGCTCTTCAGGAAGGCCTCCTCCAAATCCAGACGTGGTGCAGCAAATGGTGCATGCCCCCAATGTCAGTAAGTGTTTTCACGTGTGCTTTCATCGACGTCGTAATTATGTAGTACCGTCCTACTCTCTTAACAACTGCACTTTAACACAGTGTGAAACATTTAAACGCCTAGGAGTGCATATATCTAGTGACTTATCTTCGACCCATCATATCAATCAGTTAACTAATTCCTGCAACCGATTATAGGTTATCTACGCCGTAACTTGTCCTCAGCATCTCCCTCAGTCAAACTAGCATATAAAACCTCAATCTGAACTAAACTAGAATATGCTTGTGCTATCTATGGCAACCACCAGGTTAATATGATTAATACCATTGAATCGGTTCAGAACCATGCTGCCAGATTCATTCTTTCTCACTACTACTATAATACAAGTGCTTCAGCCTTAAAATCCAGGTTGCGTCTTCCCTCGCTCACCTCCCGCCGCAAAAGTGGTCGTCGTCTTTTATTTTATAGGTTCTTTCATTTACAGCCCACAGGTAACCAAATAATCATTCCAGCCCATCGTTTTTCCCGCTACACGCATCCTAATGCTGTGTATCTACCATTCGCCCATTCCACTGCGTATCAGCGTTTTTTTCTATACACAGCCCGTGAATGGAATACCCTTCCTTCTGACATCGCTCTCATCACTGACATTACTCGTTTCAAAGCTGCCATCGAAGACCATCTTGCAAGTCGCATTACCGAACCTGACACGCCGATTTTTCAATATGTGCCCACCCCTCATGTAATGTCCTGTTCAGGGACCTTTGAGGCATAATAAATAAATAAAAAAAGAACTTGCATAAAGACACACAAATAACACTATTTGCACGTTTTAACACCTTTTTGGCTTCCGGATACCTCCCTTCAACATAGAGAGACGCTATTGTAGTTCCTATATTGAAACAAGGTAGAGATTCATCTTTAATTATGGTCAACCTCCGACAGCGCTTACAAGTTGTCCTTGCAAGTTATTCGAGAAGATGATACATCATCGTATGATAGGTTTCCTCGAATCTAACAAAATGCATGACCCTGATCAGTGTGGTTTCAGGGTAGATCGTTCTACAACCGACCATCTCGTACGCATGGAGTCAAACATCCGTGACGCTTTCACTCACAAGCAGTACTTTTTGTCTCTTTCTTGACATGGAACATGCGTACGATACGATGTGGCACTACGGGATATTACGAGATTTGTCGGAGATGGGTATTCGCGGAAACATATGCTTGATGTTATAGAAAGCTACTTATCTAACCGCACATGTGTCAGAATTGCTAATGCTCTCTCCAGGCCGTTTCTCCACGAAACTGGGGTGTTGCAGGGTGGAGTACAGAGCTGTCCTCTCTTCCAAGCGCGATATTTTATTCAGTACACGTTGACGGTGTGCAAATAGGTTTCAGATCGTGTAATCTTTCAATTCTCGAGAGGCAGGCTCAGCTTGGCCTGAAGAGGGTGTCGTAATGGGCTTATGAAAACGGGCTCAAGTTAAATCTGCAGAAGAGCTCCTGCGTCCTTTTTACATGGGAGTGCAGCTCGGTCTCAGATGCTAATATTGAACTCGATGGACAACGGATTCCTCTGTATAGAGAGCACATTATTTTCGGTGTCATGCTTGATTACAAGCTATCCCTCATACCCCACATCAAGTATATTAAGAATAAATGTCTAAAGAAAATGAATTTTTCTCACGGTTCTTTCGCACACAGCAAGGGGTAGTGATATAAAGTGTCTGGTAAACCTATACAAGAGTCTCATACAATCTCGTCTGAATTATAGCGCTGTAATTTATCACTATGCCACACCGAGGGCGGTAAAGGTACTCGACGCTGTTCATCATCTACGAATCCGCCTGGCCACAGGCGTCTTCAGGACAAGTCCTGCACCAAGTGTATAGGTGGAATCAATTGAGTGGTCACTTGAACTTCAAAGATCATGCTCTAGGTTTGTGTATTTCCTGAAAGTGCATTCAAACCCTGAACATCCATGCTACGCAACTATAAATGACATGACGTGTGCTACGCTGCTTCGTAATCGCCCCACATTCAGACAACCCTTCTCGCTGCGTGTCAGGAAACTTAGTGAAGGAATGGGTGTCTCACTTCTAGAACACCGTCTGAAGACGCCAGCAAGGACGTTCCCGCTGTGGCACTGGGAGATTGCAGAATGTGACACGTCATTTGTAGAAGTCTCGAAGCACGCTACACACGAACACATTCGAATGCACTTTCTACAACTGCAAGCGAAGTACTCATGCTGGGAATTTTACACAGATTCATCAAAGTCACATGAGGGCGTGTCCTACGCCGCAGTTAGACCATCATTTTTCGAATCAGACGTTCTCCGCCCACTAACCAGCATCATTACGGCTGAGGCCTATGCGCTATTGTCGGCTGTAAAAAACATTATGCAAATAAATTTACCGAAGGCAACTATACTTACAGACTCATTAAGCATACTTAAGCTTTGATGTCACTACGAAAGCACAGAGATCGTGTAATACTTGAACTTTACTCGCTTCTGTGCACTAGCCATGCATCTGTTCAACGTACCGTGATATGTTGGATTCCTGGCCACAGAGGCATTCAGGGTAATATGCTTGCCGATGAACTAATTGCGTCCACAGCAACGAGAACTCGCAAGGCTCCCGCAGCTGTTGAGGCAATAGATTTGAAACTTTTCCTGCTGAGAAAATTGAGAAGCTATTGGGAACACCTCTGGGATGCTACTGAGAATGGTATCGGCTTAGAATGGGATACACGCACGGCACACACAGCCACTTCTTCACAGGTGATGAGCCTCCCACCTGTGGTAAATATAGTGAGAAGTTGACCGTCATCCACGTCTTATTGGAGTGCCAAGAAACAGACGCCGAAAGGAAGAAAACACTTCCCTCTGGCTTACAGACATTTCCCTCTGCATCCAGCAGTGTTTTTTGCTAAGGAAGCACTGTTCAACACGTAAATAGTACTCGATTTTTGTACTTGAAGTCCGCTTGCTACGCGTCATGAGCCCCAAGAATTCATAGCGCAGTCTCTCTTGAGAAGGCGCTGTTGCGATGATAGCGTTTGATACAGCGCATTCCTCCAGACCGTTACTCTCGAAGGGCCTTGATGAGGAAGTAGTGCTTATGAGAGCTCCCATATTTTAGTATGTCACCTCTTTGTAGCATATCTTTTATTTTCGTCCAACATATCAGTATACGCTCCGTACACCACTGTCATAATTTGATTTGAACCAATATTTTATGCATTTTACAGCGAAGGCATTTAGTCCACTTTACAGCCGCGTTACATACACCACTTGACATTGATCACTACAGCGAATTTATCATACCATTGTCTGGCGCTCTTTGCCTTCCCTGGCCCCTGTGCCATAAAAATCCATTGATCATCGTCAGGTTGCACCGCCTTTATTTTTCTTTTTTTTGTTATTTGTGACTTTCCTACTCCGAAAACATTCGCATTCACGTGCACATTCTTCCCCGTCGACAGCGACACCACGTGACGAACCACATAAGACTTGTCCAGAATCTCAGGGGCGCACCTTCGACAAAATTATATAGTCTCCACTGTGTAAACTGTGATGGGTAGCACGCCGCGTACTCGCGGTCGTGCCCCTCCTGGAAGAAGGAAAAAGAAATAGTAACGATCAAAGTAAAAGAGAACATATCGTTCAAAGAGGCACGCAGGCGGGTAGCATACCTGCCAAAGAAAAGCTTTGCCGAAGTGGCGCGTCAGGGGGCAGTGCCACAACGGCATCCGGCGGCTGCCCGACCCACAGGCAGTGAGTCGGCAGTTACGCCATATGCCCCCACGGTGGTTGCAGCTAGCGCTGCTCCGCCAACCGAGCAGAAGGGACCATCGACCCCAAACGTGGGCGCAGCCGAGGCTGCCCCAACCTCCCCGGCCCCTTCCAGCGCTGGCAACAGCCGGCGCAGCCAAATCCCTCAGGGAGCCCCATCGACCTCCGGGCTGGTGGGCGCAGGGGCATTGCCCTCCAAGGCGGGACTCTCTCTGAAAACTTCTCGCTCGCAAGAGCACGTGTCCGGAGCCTCACTAGAGGCAATGGGCCCTACACCTGTCCTCAAGGCGCACCAAACGCCTAAGGAGCGGCGAGACTCCCTCGAACGCTCCAGAAAGGGCCAAACCCCGGTTACAGGGCCTCGAAAGAGCTCTGTAAACTAAGGCATCACTTCCATTTCCGTAAACACAGCATCAATTTACTTTAAATATGGATACACAAATTATTCAATGGTACGTCAGAGGTCTTCTTAGAAACCTTGATGACGTACAAGAACTCATCCACAAACACAATCCGAAAGTGCTGTGTTTGCAGGAAACACACCTAAAACCAAAATACACAACTTTTCTTCGACAGTATGTTACTTTTCGGAAAGATCGCGATGATGCTCTCGCATCATCGGGCGGTGTTGCCATTGTTATTCAGAAAGGCATAGCGTGTCAACGTTTGCAGCTACAAACGCCCCTTGAAGCAGTGGCGGTTCGTGCTGTTCTTCTAAACAAACTTATCACTGTCTGCTCGCTCTACATATCCCCACATTACAAATTAACTAAACATGAATTTCAGTCCTTCATAGATGAATTGCCAGAACCTTACGTTGTCCTTGGGGATTTCAATGCGCACAACTGCCTGTGGGGCGATTCTCGAATAGATGCACGAGGTCGTCTTGTTGAACAGTTCATTTTCTCTTCTGCTGCGTGTCTGCTGAATAAGAAGGCACCCACATATTATTCTCTCGCAAACAGAACATTTTCTTCAATTGACCTCAGCCTAGTTTCCCCGTGCATACTGCCTGAACTCGAATGGGAAGTTATCAACAATCCTTACGGTAGTGACCACTTTCCCATACTGCTAAGAACACCTAAAGAAAACGAATATCCATCACAGGCTCCTAGGTGGAAGGTTGATACAGCTGACTGGGAGAAATTCCGAGCTCTCACTAGTATCTCATGGGCTGACATGTCTTCGTTAGAAATTGATGCTGCTGTGGAGTATTTTACAGCCTTCATAATAGATGCCGCATCTAAATGCATATCGGAAGTAAATGGCTTGGCGTGTAAACGGCGTGTCCCGTGGTGGAACGACGAATGTAGGATCGCTCGAAAGAAACAGAACAAAGCGTGGGGGTTGCTACGCGCCTCTCCCACTGCGGAGAACTTTGTTAACTTTAAGAAAGCAAAGTCCCAAGGCAGGAGAACGTTCCGACAGGCCTCAAGAGAGAGTTGGCAAAAGTTTTTATCGGGCATCAACTCGTATACAGATGAGGCCAAAGTATGGAACAGGGTTAATAGAATAAGAGGGCGGCAAACATATTCACTCCCTTTGGTAAACACAGAAGGCGATACCCTGCAAGCTCAGGCAGACTCACTTGGGGAGCACTTTGAGCGCGTGTCGAGCTCAATCCATTATTCCCAATCCTTTTTTAAACTTAAAGAAATAGAAGAACGCAAGCCAATCTTACGAAAATCCAGACAGAATGAACCGTATAACCAGCCTTTCAGTATTGCCGAGTTGAGAGCTGCATTGAACACATGCAAAAGCACTGCACCGGGACCTGACCGAGTCATGTATGACATGATCAGAAACTTACATACTGACACACAACTTACACTTCTCACACCTTTCAACACTATCTGGGCTGCGGGATACCTCCCATTCACATGGAAAGAAGCGATTGTGGTCCCTGTTCTTAAGCAGGGTAAAGACCCTTCCTTGGCGGCAAGTTACCGCCCGTAGCTCTTACAAATTGTCTCTGTAAGCTTTTCGAAAAAATGGTTAATCGCAGACTCATACATTTCCTTGAACTCGCCAATATGCTCGATCCCAATCAGTGTGGCTTCAGAGAAGGACGATCGACAACCGATCATCTTGTGCGCATTGAAGGAAATATCCGCGATGCATTTGTTCATAAACAGTTTTTCCTATCAATATTCCTGGACATGGAGAAGGCGTATGACACAGCATGGCGTTACGGTATCTTGCGAGACTTGACAGAAATGTGCATCCGTGGAAATATGCTGAACACTATTGAAAGCTATTTGTCAAATCTTACCTTCTGAGTGAAGGTCAGTAATGTACTGTCACGTCCTTTTACGCAGGGAACTGGTGTACCCCAGGGAGGCGTGCTCAGCTGCACTTTCTTTATCGTTAGGATGAACACACTACGTGCTTCACTGCCACCGGCCATTTTTTATTCCGTATACGTAGACGATATACAAATAGGCTTCAAATCCTGCAACCTCACAGTATGCGAAAGACAGGTACAGCAGGGCTTAAACAAGGTGTCCAAATGGGCAGGCCAAAATGGATTTAAAGTCAACCCCCACAAAAGTTCTTGTGTTCTCTTCACAAGAAAGAGAGGCCTGGTCCCAGATCCTTGCGTAGAACTGGGCGGACAACAAATTCCTGTAAACAAAGATCACAAATTTCTTGGTGTTATACTTGACTCCAGGCTTACTTTCATTCCTCACGTAAAGCATCTTAAAGAAAAATGTCTTAGAACAATGAACTTACCTAAAATCCTATCCCACACAACGTGGGGTAGCGACAGACAGTGTTTATTGAATATTTACAGGAGTCTAGTTCGATCACGGTTAGATTATGGTGCCGTAGTATATCACTCTGCCGCACCGAGCGCGCTAAAGATGTTAGACCCCGTTCACCATCTGGGTATCCGTCTGGCCACTGGCGCATTTAGGACAAGCCCTGTTGAAAGTTTATATGTAGAGTCAGATGAGTGGCCACTCCATCTTCAGAGAACAAACATCAGCTGAACGTATTTTCTCAAGGTTCGCTCTAATAAGGAATATCTGTGTTTCACAACCGTTAACGACTTGACGTGTGAAACACTTTTTCATAACAGACCCTCTATGAGACTTCCTTTCTCACTGCGTGCACGAGAACTTAGCACGGAAATGGGCGTCCCAGTTCTCGAACATCACTTGATGCCTCCAGCTAAGCTAGTACCGCCCTGGGAGTGGCAGGTGATAGACTGTGATATATCCATTGTGGAGGTCAGAAAGCATGCTCCTGACCTCGAAATTGCTATGCATTTCCGCGAACTTCAATCGAAATACTGCTGTTCCGAATTCTACACAGATGCATCAAAATCACATTCTGGTGTATCTTATGCTGCTGTTGGTCCCTTTTTTTCTAAATATGATGTATTGCACCCTTTAACGAGTATCTTCACTGCAGAAACCTATGCTGTACTGTCTGCAGTAAAACATATAAATAAATTAAAACTCGACAGAGCAATAGTATCTATAGATTCGTTAAGCCTTGTAAAAGCACTGAACTCTTTACAAAAGTTTATAAATCCGGTTTTCATTGAACTTTACTCACTCTTATGCAGCATTTATTTATCATATAGACATGTAATAATATGTTGGGTACCTGGCCATAGAGGCATCGAGGGTAATGTACTAGTTGACGAAATGGCCACATCACTCACACCACTAACCACTTCTTTTACGGCAGCTGTCCCTGTCACAGATCTGAAGCCTTTCTTCAGAAAGAAACTGCGAATAACACTGGCAACGCATGCGGGACGCAGAGATAATTAACAAACTGCACGTGATAAAGCCACATTTAGGTTCTTGGCCCTCCGCAACAAAATCACGGCGAACAGATGTCCTATTCTGTCGCCTCAGAATAGGACACACATTTGGCACGCATAACTTTTTACTCACTGAAAATGATCCTCCAACCTGCGGTAGATGTGGGGAGTGGCTGACCGTCCTCCACGTCCTCATGGAGTGTCGGGCAGCCGAATCTGAGAGAAGGAAACATTTTTCTCTAGCATACCGGCAGCACATCCCCCTACATCCTGTAATGCTACTCGGCCCAGAACCGCTATTTGACACCAACGCAGTCCTAAGTTTTCTAAAAGATCTTGTCTTGCATGTTGTTAGCCCCACATGTTCGTAGCGGGTCCTCTCTTCAGAGGATGCCGCTGTGATAGCTCTTTCGTATAGCACAAGCCTCTAGGCCCTTGTGTTTCAAGGGCTCTGGCGAGGCAGCAGTGCTCCAAGTAATTTTACCATCTCATATATTTTCTATTTAGCACCATTCTTCTACGATGGATTTTAATGTTCATAGTATTCGTCATTAGTCATCGCCATAATTTTATAGCACGTAGATTTTACGCACTTTACAGCGACTATTTTTAGGCCCCTTTACAGCCAAGTCACATCTTCACAGAACTCATCATTCCACCACGAAATCACTAACACTGTCTTGGCGCTCTTTGGCCATATCTGGCCCTTGCGCCGCTAAACCACACACACACACACATTCATTCATTCATTCATTCATTCGACAAAATTATGTCCGTTTATCGTATTGAAGCGTCAGCCATCTCGTGTCATCTGGCAGCCAAGCCGCACGGATGAATTGTAACCGATCGCGATCAAAGGCGCCACCGTAAAATTACGACGGTCGTAATTCTCCGCAGCCTTGACATTCCACGCTCGTGTTCCATGCGCTCTTGTTTCCGTCGGCGTCGTATACTGCTTCGCTCTTTGCCGTTTGTGTCGCTTCTCGAGAGGCGAAGACAAAAACAACCGCTTCGTGGAGTGATGAGTGCTCGACACAGGAAACCGTTGCTTTTTAGAGAACAAAACGTCTCGTCCCACTTCCTTCAGAGTGCGCCGGGCGTTGTGTTTCGCGACAGTGCGGAAAGCGATCCTTTGTTTGTCTCCAAGATACCCGCCTGTTGGAGACATCTTGGAAGGCGTTGGTCGGGCCGTATAACTTGCACGCCGCTCCTTATATCGTCCGGCACCTTCAGACTTGGCGACTGTAATAATTAATTCCGCCCAAAAGTGAATGGAAGGAGAGATAGAGAGAAGATAAAAAAAAAGGGCAAAGTGGCAGCTGTAGAGAGGGCACCATGTAAAGCGAGGGCTGCGCTCTCGCGTTGCGTAACGTTTAGAGATTGGGGGGGGGGGGGGGTGGAAGCAATCTTTCCTCGGTTCGCCTATGGAACCGTCTGCAGATAGCCTGCGGAGGTTGGGCACGTTTCCGATTCTGATCGTGAGGTGAAATTGTAAAACCGCCCCGACCGCCAGACTTTTTCTATCTGCAAGTTTTATTCTTCTCGGGGGAAGAAAGCGTCAGGAAAACCGCCGTACGCGCGGGCTTCCGCCTAGCCCTAATTGCGTGGTCACCTCCGCGCACGTATGTGTACTTATATCCATCGAAGGCTGGCGAGAATCTATCCGGCGACTTGCCGCAGGACACGGACTCGCTGCGTTCGGCGTGGCGCGAGTGTGTGGCTCTGATTCTTACAGAAGCGTCGCATGCTGGCATTTGTGGTTCGATCGCCCGTCTTTCGACTGGCTGTGATAGGCGACATCAGCTCAAGGAAGTTTTCCTCTGCTAGCCCTGACTTCTTTATATATAGCTTTTAGCGCATGAAATTGATTGCACACACTACAGGATAGCAGGAGAAAATGTTCGCTTATACAGTGATATATATATATATATATATATATAGACGACCTGAGGCTGATTAATCCGTATATCCTCCACAGAGGACACACGGTGCGCGCCTCTTGTTATTGCGGCGAATGTACACCGTTTCGTATACGTATACGGTTGCACGTATGGTATGTCATTACACTGAAATAAGACCGCGAGCCCGCTGATTGCTTGTTACGGCGGTGCTTATTATGTAGTTATTTTCCCTCTTTTGGGCGTGTGGATTCGTTCGTGCTATTACGTTTTTCACCATTTGTTGTCTTGCAGACTCGTGTCTTATATTTAGGTGTGAAAATGCTGAACGTTCCGGATCTGAGGCCATTTGTTTCTTATCTTGTTTGTGTGTTACCGTTCGTTCGTTCTAGTTCCATGCGGATGATATTCAAAATGTTCTATTATCAATGAAATTTACGTGGCGAGAAGTCAGTATAAACTAACGGTGACATGTAAACAGCCTGTTTACGGTTATCCTCTGTCTCGGAAATTGAGTGCATGGGACACACGGTCATACCCGCGAAAGAAAATTAAAAAAATAAAGTGAGCACTACGAGAGCTTGCAAACAGAGTCGCCAACGCAAGGACCTTCTCCAAGCGGGGGCGTTAGTCTAAAACAGACGGCAGATATAAAAGCATGCTACAGTATGTGTCCTGTTACGCCACTGACAGCGTCCAGACATGCTCTAGTTAAGTGGAATACTTGCGTGGGATTGAAAACACAGGAAATGTTATGGTCTCTTGAAAGTCGCTTTAGGCCGTTTGCATTGATCCCTTTCACCGAGCTGCGTATACACGTGCCCAATGAATCGCTGTTTCCCGCACCCAAATACTCTTGCGTCTGCCGAAACGCTAATGTCGACGCGGCCTTCTTTTATATTTGTAACGGAGGTAGCGACGAATATGATTTATCGGCAGGACCGTAAAAGTATTAAGATATTGACACGTGTACTTGTTTATCTTCTTTCGGGTGACCGCTTTTCACCGTCTAACAAACGTTATCGCTCATCGCGGGACGCGCCCGCATGTATCGAAGTTTCTCGAATGTTGTCGATGGTCCTTTCTGTTGTCTGTTGTCACCGAAGCTTGTGTAATCTGATTGCATGCGTGACGCGAATTCTCTAGAATTTTCTGGAAGACATGCGGGCACTAGCGATTTCTCTGGAGCCTTCCATGGTCGACCCATGTATAGAAGCCGACGTGCTTGACCGGCAGATCAGATTTTCGACGATCGCCGACTGTGTTCGCCGCTCTTTGAGTGTAGCCTGTTTTTGAGGGCACAGGTTCGCCAAATAAAACGCTAGTTTCGTCATTCCCAGTTTTGCTGCTTTCTTCACCGTCACTGCTACGTGACAATATTCCGCGCCCGCTTCATAAAAGTCGTGAATGCGCGTGCGTTGCCACTGTAACCGTCGGAATGAGTGTAAAAACAAATTTATGGCTTTTCCGCGCTGGCATACATTTCGAAGCAATCGTGAAGAAATGCTACTCGGAAGAGTGCATGGCGGAGCGGTATTTCTTCACTGTAACCGACGCTCTAGTACACTGTACCGACGCCAAAACTCGTTACCAGAGAAAGCATTTTTCTTTTTTTAGAGCGAAGCTGTTTGCTTGACAGGCCTGTATGAACGAGCCGTATGCGTGATCTCTTAGGGGGTTATCAGAGCCGGATAACGTCCGTAAAGTGAACAAAAAAGATGGTGGTGCTGCCTCGTAGGGTGGGTATCTCAGCTCGCTAACGTGCGTGAAGTGAACAAAAAAAAATGAAGACCCATCCCCTACCGGGAAGAGGGGTGCCCACGAAGCTTGTCCAACCCTAGGGGAGGGGTTGGTTAGTTTTAGAAGAGAGTTGGTTGGTTAGTGGATCGGCTCGGCGCCGCTGTCGTTGTGCTTCGGCGATGGCAGCCCGATCCTCTGGATCTGCCCGGCGTTGTCGCTGCGCTTCGACTTCAGCTTGCTGAAGCTCTGGATTCGCCCGGCGAGCAGTAACACGTTCACGGGCCCGCTCCCGCTGCCGTTTCGTCAACGCAGCCTGCGCTTCGGCAGAACGAATCAAACGCGGCCTCCCCATCTGACTGGCGGGCCTGGATTGGCGGCCGTGAACTGTAGGGAAACGGCAGGCGCGAGGCGAGTGAACACGCGATCACGCCCTTTCCCTCATCCAGAGGGAAACCCCGCTTTAAAGGGTGCGCATGATGAATCGACAGTGGCTGAATCGGTTAGCGTGGTGGGCTCGCAATGCGACAAGCTACTTTTATTTTCGTGCGGCTTTGATTTTTTCGTACGGCAACACCAACCCGGACGCCGACACGAGTGAAGCAATACAAGCTTCGCTTGAAAAGTAACGAACCATAGTTCGGCGCAGAAGAAAAAAAGGACACGTGACTTCGCCGCGCGCCGCACCTGCGCTGTGGGTGAGTGCACCCGCGCTGGCCGCTGTTGCTGCCGGCTGTGCCTGCCCTGGATACAACGGCGCGGCAGTTATGGCGGGAAAACACGGGGAAGTGCGTCGCGGTAGCCGCCACGGTGTGTAAGAAGCGGATTGTGCATTGCAGCGGTAGACCACTGCAACAGTTAGCTGCAACTGCCGCCCCCCCCCCCCCCCCCTCAAAAAAGAAAATGGGAGAAATGGGAAGACCACGCATTGTGCGCACTGCCAAAGAACAAGCCGAGTATGAGAGGCGTCGACATCAGAGACGCGACTATAACCAATGACAACGTGCCCATGTGAAAGCGGAGAATGCGGCCAGTGACTTTGGGTTCGAAGAACGTCAGCGAGAGCAGATGCGAGACTCTTATCATCGGCGTCAAGCGCAAGCTACCAACGAAGATTGCGCGCTGGATGCCGTTCGAGCCTGCGTCCAAGTGGCAGAAGCAGCTTCGCTCGCCAATCCGCCATCACGTGAACCGTTCGGCCCCAAATTTTTTAATTCCAGGACTCTAAAATATTAAGTCTGCACTTCCAACGCCTATCGAGAAATGATTTATTTTTTCCTTCAGTTTCGCAATTCGAAATCGGGAGGAATTTTTACTTGTTAGCTTATCTACATTCTGTAGAGTTGAACGCACTTTAACTTTATCAATAGACTGCTCCCTGTATTTTTTAATATGTAAATTACCTCTGGCGTACCCTCTTTCTCCGACCGCTTTTATCTCGGCCACTTTTTTGAAGAAGACAAAATATTTTTTCGATGTGAATATTTTAAGGTGAATTATTTTTCGCCCTCGAACGTTGGCCTATTATTCGATGCAAGATTTCTCGGTTTCCAAGCCGCTTTTATACTTTAATGTGACTGTGTCGGCTAGTTGGTTGAACATCTTGAACTGAGGAACAGCGTCAAAGACGAGGACGCAGAAGAGGCACACAACAGCCACACGTAGCGCTGACTAACAACTGACTTTATTGAGACGAAGGTCGTACAAGTAAGTACGCTAGAGCGCATCGTCAATATCATGCAAAAACATAAAAGAATGTCAATATATGAGATGGTCATCCTTACATGATGCTACGTGCGCATGGAGAAAACGGGTCTCATGACAGGTGAGCCGATAAATACGCGATTTCTTTGTCAGATAGTAAAACAAATCGCGCGCTCACACACGTTTAATTCAACACTGCAATTCTGTGGGCCTCGTCGATTTCGCGCGTCACTTGGTTTCAGTTTTTTTGGCTAAAAGGTCGCGTTTCTTAACATTCGGGGCAGCGCCCACACTTCTTGCAGTGAACACTTAGGTGGCCACTGCCATGAGACCCGCTTTCGCCATGCGCACGCAGTATCATGTAAGGGTGGCCATCCCATATCTTCTCATTCATTTATGTTTTTGTACGATATTCACGAAGCGTTCTAGCGTATGTATATGTACGTCCTTCGTCTCAATAAAGACAGTTGTTAGTGAGCGCTACCTGGGGTTGTTGTGCACGTGCCTCTTCTGCGTCCTTTCTGGAGCAGTGCGAGCGCTGCGCATGCTGCCATGCGCCAAAAAGGCAAGGCTCGATCGTGCTAAAAGGTGCAAAGGCGGCGAGAAGAGGCTTTCTCTTTGAGAACGAGGACGAGTGACCGTGTAAACGACTATGGCACTTCCGATGGCGCGTGTGCACACGGTCCCTGGACCGGCTCCATATTTCATCACCTTCCCTTCGTCTTGCGCGCGTACTTGCCTTTGTAGAGCTTTAAGTAGCAGGGAGCTGTGGGAGGCTGCCATGCGCAGCTACCACCCCGAACTTCAGGAAGCTATCCTGAGGTGGGCCGAGGTGGTAGAGGAGGCCTACCGCGAGTAGGATAACCTCCCTCGCCTTCTTCCCGCAGCCCATTTCCCTTTAAGATGGGATAAATAAAGTTGTCTGTCTCTCTCTCTCTTGACGAGCGCGGTGGAAGCGACGTACGTGTCCTGCAAAGCACTGAAAATGTGAATACTGCGAAACCAGGGCAGCACGCAGTTTAGGCCGTCCGCAGGAAACTTCTAACCTGAAACTCGTCAAACCACGTCATGCTGTGCTTATTTGAAGGCGTAGAGAAGAGGTTTGACGCGGAAAGTGTATCATCGGGAAGGGTACACCGGTAATTTAAACGCGGAGGGGCAGAGAGAGACAGCCGAAGAAAGGTGAGAAAAAGAAGATAAGGATGGAAAGGTGAGGTTAACCAGGTCTCTCCTGAGTTACTACTCTACGCTGTTGGAGTTGAAAGAACAGAAAAGGAAGGAACGCGAAAAGAGGTGATGCGCGCGCACGCGCATCGTTCACTGTGTATTCGAAGGCGGCAACAGGGCCAACGATCGAGTTCAGAGTCAAACGCAGCCGTTGCATACCACTTTACTACATAGCATACTGATGCATATGTAGCCAACTCGACTGGCACCTCTAGAAACACCTGTTTAGCGTAGGAATGAGTAGTCAGAGTTGCTGTAGACGTATATTGTCAGTTTGTTAAAAGTACACACACGCGCGCGCGCACGCGCACACGCACCAACTGCAGTCTCCAATTATAGCGACCTCCAATTATCCCTCTCTTGCGTTAGCCAATTACAACTTGCGCCTGCAAATTTCTGTCCCATATGTTAGCACTGGTAGAATAGTTCTTTTTTTCAACGACCATGGTAAGCTGCCAATCAGGATTTGACAATGACTGTCGTATGCACTCCGACCCATTTTTATTCTTCTGCAAATTTCCATCTCATGAAGAGGTTTCAATGTTAGTAATTGACCTAGATATACGTACACCTGTACAGATAAAGGCTGACTGGCGATCCTGAATTCTTGTTCCCTTGTCAGGCTATTGAAAATTACCTTCGTCTTCTGCATATTAATCTTCAAGCCAACTTTTACACTTTCCCGGTTAAGGTCTTCACTCATTTGTTGAAATTTGTCCCAACGTTGCTGAACAGGACAATGTCATCTGCAAACCGAAGGTTGCTGAGATATTCGCCGTTGATCCTCACTCCTATGCCTTCCCATTCTGATAGCTTGAATACGTCTTCCAAGTATGCAGTGAATAGTATTAGACTGTGTGTCCCTGCCTGACCCCTTTCTTGATAAGTAACTTTCTACTTTTCTTGTGGAGTACCAAGGTAGCTGTGGAATCTTTGTAGATATTTTCCAAGATATTCACATACGCCTCCTGTACTCCTTGTTACGTGATGCCTCTGTGACTGTAGGTATCTCTACTAAATCACATGTCTTTTCATAATCCATGAAAGTCATATAGAGAGGTTGATCGTACTCCGCAGATTTCACAATTGCCTGATTGGTGTCACGGATGGGATGCATTGTAGAATATACCTTTCTGAAGCCAGCCTGTTCTCTTGGTTGATTGGAGTCAAGTGTTGCCCAACAAGACGAAGAGAAGGTGATCAAGTGTTGCCCCTTCCGGTGGCAGTTGCGAGCGTGCTCCTCGCTTTCCCTTTCCTGTCTAGCGCATATACGTTTTCAAAACAAATAATAATAATAATAATAATAATAATAATAATAATAATAATAATAATAATAATAATAATAATAATAATAATAATAATAATAATAATTCTATTGAAGATTGGTGAATATTAGAGCGCAGCGCTTAGGCGCCCGTTCCTACGTTGAGCGTCGATCGGCGTCCTCAAAGTACATAACGGCGCTGTTTGCGTAGCACAAGAGAGAGAGAGAGAAAAAAAAAACATTTATTTGGACCATCGAGGTCGTTGCTCTTGAGGTCGAGTGGGTGGTGTCCTCATTTCAGGACTCCACTGGACATGGCTGCTTGACATACTTGCTGGACGAGAAAGGACAGAGACGAGTAAAGAGCGCTCTTTACTTGTCTCTGTCCCTCCTTTCCTATTTTCGTGCGCTACGCAAACACCGCCGTTATGAACCACGACCTACTCACCCAAGCCTCTACCCTAATAACTCCTCAAAGTAACCGAGCGAACGAGCACAGCGACGGATGAACGAGCGTAAGCGGAGGGCCGCGGGGTATGAAAGACGGCAATAGTGATGAGAGCGTGAGGAGGAAAGCGGAGGAGGAGGAGTGTATGGCGAAAGCGTAAGAAGAAAATCGCAGAGCCGCGCAAGACGGGGTCTGCGGTGACGACCGCTACGAGATGGCGCCAGAGTAGCGCGCTGTCATCTGTTCACCGATGACGCCATCGATAAGGCATGCGGCGAGCGCGTCCAGCGATACCATGCACGGAAACAAAGTGCTGCACGAGCGGACGTCTGTCTGCGGCGGCTTCTGTGAATCACGCCCACGCGTCACCCACGAGCTGCCTCTCGCGATCGTCCGATTAACGAGGCAGTCGCGCCACACTTCGCTCGTTTGCAACGTGCCGCGCGAGACATTGTCCACGCCAACCAATATATCGCGAAATGAAAACACGTAAGAGCTGCGCTCAACTTTCGCATCAGGGAGTATCGTAATCTTCGATGACTTTTTTTACATAATAGGGTAAATGACTATACAGCTCAAAATATTTTTCTCTTTAGAGTTCCTTTAAGGGATAGAAGCGAATGAAAGGGAAAGTGGAGGGAGGCATGACCGGTTCAAAAAATTTGATGTTGGCACCCCGCACTGGGGGAGGAGGAGGGAAATAAATAGGGACGGGACAGAGCAGTGTCTTTACGAGCGGAAACAAAAATGTAAGCACAATACAAGAAGATGCGGACATTTCAGCTAAAATCTGTAGCGACGCCTTACCAATGGAAGGCGCTGCCGTAGGTGTATAGTCCGTACTCAAAAGCCACGCGCCGGAAGTGGTTTCGGCTATGCATACGGCTACGCGCTGTGAACTTCGCGTCCGTATACAGAGTACGTATTGCGCCTTGCTCTCTTTACTTCTTCTCGACTTCCTCGTTTATTTTGCGATTAACACGTGCATCAACGAGTCAGGAACATCTGTTGGCTCGTTTCCTGTCCCGTTAATGCCGTTCGGTTTGGCTATTCGGGCGAGCGTATGATCGCCTATTATTTGTTTTCAAGCACACACCATTGGTTTATCCAAGCTTGTGTGCGCTTCAGTGACTGGTTACGTGAAATACGTACGCTATAGTTTACAGTTGCCACGCAGTGTGTCGCCACTTGCCTATAGGCCAGCTGCGTGTTCACCCTATGCAGCTGCACTGAAAAGGCACAAGCGCGCATGCGAACACATACACACAACAGTGCACACCAAGCTCTTCTATAACTGCGGAAGGCACTCATCTCGATTCAGATCGAAATGTTCATACAAAGGCGCTTCGGAAGAGGTTCCCAAATTCGAAAGTTTCGGAAGGGCTCTCATGCTGTTAGAAATCTCGTTTGTGTGCAATATACATCCCCGATTGCCGAGATGCCGACACAGCCTCAACCACTTAACGCTACTGCGTGCATTGGCGCATCCTTGCAGTTACAGTACACGGATCAGACACGGTGTGACCGCTTTGTTCAATTATACGGGTATACTTATCTGGGACATATACGCCTTCACGATACTATTTAATTTTTGTATCAACATGAGCAAATAAATGTGTGGAGTCCGAAACCTTTCAAACCTGCCGCGGTATCCCAGTGGCTATGGCGTTACGCGGCTCAGCTCGAGGTCGCAGGTTCTATCCCGGCTGCGGCAGCCGCGTTTGGATGGGGATTACGTGCAAAAAAAAAAAACAATAATAATAAGCTCGTGTACTCATTCTTAGTTGAAGTTAAGGAACCTCAGATGGTCAAAATTTATCAGGAGTCCCACACCATGGCTTGCCTCATAATTAGAGTATGGGTTAGGTACATAAAAGCCACGAATTTAATTGTTTTTACGGGATATTATTTGATCCTCTATGAAAACCCGCATGTTCCCAAGATAGATGGATAGAAGGAAAGCATTATAGACAGGTAGGTCTACCGGACGTTCGTCTGGTAGCAAATTCATATGATTATATAGGATTATGGTACGGGGCATATTTTTTTGAAATATGGATAAATAAATAAATAAATAAATAAATCAGTCGATCAATTAATCAATATTAGGGAACAGTTGGGTGCTCTACGCAGTGTTCGTGACAGAATGTATTCGTGCTAACTCATAATGAACTTTTCAGAGCTGAAGCTGACCGTGAATTAGGGCTTTGATAATAATGCACGAGCTGCGTTTAACCAAAGCGTTGGCAGTAAAACACGAACAATGACCGGGGCCATTTGTTGTCGCTTTCGTCGAAACGGTATTGATTTTCCCAAGGGTCTCATAGAACTTTTCAGAGTACTGGGAAAATGGAACCGGATACGGATCCCTTCCATGTTCCGCGTGCGCCGTGCAAACGCGCGCTCGCAGCTGTCGTTTTTATTGTCTCTGTTGGTGCAACATGTTTTTGAGCCGGTCCTGTTGCAGGATCCTGTGCAAGGCGCACTGCAGAATGAGAGCGAAGGAGTTCCTGCGCAAAATTTTCCTGCAGATGTTTTCCGCCTTGTGCGTTTTCCGGGACAAACTGTTTGCTTCATTATTTGCTGGTGACGATTTCTAGAATGTGACCTCTCCCGCATGTAAACACACAATGTAGGATGGAAGAGTCGTAAAATAAAGGGAACGAGAAGAAGAAAAAAAGGAATAGAAGCATTGGTTTCACCTAAAGTGCGCCATTTTTATGGAGGATGCATGAAATACGGCATTGGGCACCGTGTAGACTATTTGTAAACTACTGTGACGCGCTAGCAATGTTTCTTCAGTATCACTAACTTATTGAGATCACATAAACAATATGCGATTGGAAGTACAAGGCAACAATTTCATAAATTGTCACGGGATAGTCTACACACTCAATAAGCTTGTAAACATCAATGGAAACAGATAAACAGGCCATAATCGAGTACACACGAGGTGGCCCTGGGGTCCCCCACCCCCTCCTTGAGAACGCGGCACTTGTTTCCGACAGCACTAAGCTTTCAGCGAGCCCCGTCCAAGTGGCTTACCTTATCGCGAGAATTGACTCGCTTTTGACCCTATTGTGAACAAGTCTATGAGAAAGTGTCTTCAGAAGTGTGTGTGTTGTCCAGTGGCGTAGCTAGGTCGTCTGTGGCACCCGGAACCCATAGGTATTCTGTCACCCCCACCCCCTCCCCCTCTTGATTGTAGTCAGGACGGCGAGGATATCGAAAATTTTCGAGGAGCGGGGGTAGGAGTGGGTGATGATTCAGCACCAGCAAAGCCGCCTTCGATACCGCGCATGTCAGCCGCCCCCCCTTTTCACTTTCGTTCCCAGAGATCGCGAATGTAGCAGCTATACACGCTGTTAGACTGTAAGGCTTGGCAGCCAATACAAATGCAGCACCCTGGAAAATATGGCTCACAAGTAACAAAAGTATTTAATAAAATGTTAAATAGCGATTTTAGAGGCAATATTACATTAGCAAATTTGAAGCCTGACAGTCATATGTTGACCAACAATAACGTATGTGCTACGGCGTGCACTATTTTGGCTGTGGGGAGCTCTAAACCCAAACGAAAATTAAATAGCGTCTCAGCGATGATGATCTCCCCACCCTATTAGAAAACAGCACCTGCTTCCCTGCTGCGCAGGCGCCGTTGCTATGAGAATTACGAATTCTCTTCATTCTGATCCATAAAGCCTTATATTTACTTGCTGCTGGAGGCAAACGTGATTAGCTGAGCTGCGGTACCGCCACGAGAGTGGGAACGTAATAGAGCACGCCTAGCGTCGATTCCTGACGTCACCATAGAAAAAAAAAAAAAAAGAGAAAGCCGCAATGAAGCCCGTGCAAGTGGAAGCTCGCGCTACTGTTGATCTGCACTAGCAATAGAGAGATATAGAGAGAATAGGGAGATATCGACGTCACTGGTGCACTATTTCATATTTCTTTCGGTACTGCCATACTGGGCCGCCCGCAGTGCCAAAGTACTGCAGGCTCTAGCATCCAAGATGATTTTGTTTAGGGAAGAAGCTTTTGTTGAGTTAATAATATGACTTTGGGTCTTCAATTTCCGTATTGCAATGTTTCCTCTAGAATTGCTAACTAAGCAGTTATTTAAGATATCCTTATTAATTATCTGCCACATTTTGCACGGTACCGAGTTCGCAAAGAATATCGCCAAATTCCCAAAATTCCCAAACTCCCCAAATTCACCTTTTTTATAAAATTCTGTGCAGCTGGAACAACACACTGTATTTCTACACGAAGCCACGCAACAACAACATGATATAAGGAGACAGTTAGCTATGACTAGGAGACAGTGTCTTCATTCAGCACAGCGAAACTGATGCAAAAATAATACAAATGATATAAAACTGATAAATGGAACGCTGTATACGGAAACCATCTAGCGAATTAAATTTTTTTAGCCCGCAAATTCGTGCATTTATTACTAAGGATGTTGCTAAAGCGGCAGCCAACAATTCTGCAGCACTACACTTCTCGTACATCGGGTACAGAAGCTCGGGCTGCTGGTTACCGGAGCATTCTTTACCATTTACTCCCAGTCAAGCCGGCAGAAAGAAGGGGGGGGGGGGTCTTCATACATATATGTCACCCCCTCCTCCCAACAGGCACCCCCCCCCCCCCTAGTTTCTACGCTACCTTTCTACGTCACGGTAGGTGCATTTGGGGGGTACCTTCTCTCTCATGCGTTGCAAGAAGGGAGTTGTGTAGGCCACGTCCAGTCGTAAACGGTTCAGAAGTGTATCGTATGTACGATCAATTCTCGTGTTTACTGAAGGTCGTCGAACATGGCCTACCTTATGCAGAAATGACGTTTGGGTTTGTTCATCGAACCAGACAGTGTACTACGCAGCTCAATTAGAGCATTTTCGCCTTCAAAGAGGACGATTTCCAGATCATTCATCGCACTCAAGAAGTGAGCACCAGCCGCCAGTCGGTCGGCCATCTCGTTTCCAGTTACACTAATGTGTCTGGGTATCCACTGAAAGTGAACTCGATAGCGGGAAATTGAAGCGACGCCCAGTGTTTTTGAGACCGCATACGAGAGTGAGCCGAAATCAGCATAAACACAATATTGGCCCAGTGACTCCAGTGATGGTTTTGAATCCGAATATATTGCCCAATATTTGTTGTCAGCATTGTACCTTGTTGAAAAGACAAAGTGTGGAAAGACAAGAACTTGTTAACGCTCTCCAAAAACTGGACAATCGGCCGCTTTCCGTGCAGCTGCTGCTGGAACACCGCCCCCATCGCTAATCGGCCCATAAAGCGGTGTAGGCACTTTTGCGCTTCTTGAGGACGATGGGCTTGTATGAACGTCTGCGACTATTAGTGCAATTACTATTAGCCCACACGCGTCAGCGAACTCACCGCTAATTTCCTTCTTTCCTTCCCTCCTCTCTCTCCCTGTCATCTTTGTTTTCCCCTTTCCCATTCCCCCGGTGTAGGGTTATCCAACCGGATGTTATTCTGGTTAACCTCCCTGCCTTCTACATTTCTCTTTCCCCCCAGAAAGATTTTATTGGGGGAACCTGTGCCCACAAAACCAAGTGACACTCAAAACGCAACGACGGCGGCGAGCACAGACGGCGATGGTCGAAATCTGATCCAGCGAGTCAACCGCGTCGGCTTTTCTATATGACTCGTCGAAGGTTCCAGCATTATTACTTGTGCCCGCGTGTCTTCCAGAAAGTACTGCACAATTCGCGTCGCGCTTACTATCAGCTTACACAATGTTCGGTGACAACATACACCCTTTGGAACCATCGAGAACATTCGAAAGAACGTCCGTTACATGCAGGCGCGTTTGCGTCGAGCGATAACGTTTAACATTTGTTAGCCGGTGAAAAGCGGCCACCGGAGAAAGATAAGTAAGTACACGTGTCAATGGTCCCCTCTCAAAAAGCATCGTCCTGATGTTGCAAACACAAAAGCGAAGTACAATAGTACCCCTAGTAAAGGAAAAACAACAACAAAGCAACTGAGAAACAAAGTCCCAAGTTCGCCAGCCGCATTAGAAAGGCTTAAGGCGCATCACGTGGACGACTTCAAGTCGTGCGCGGCGCCGCTGTGATTGCGAAATGCCGTCTGGCACGACCAGTGCGCCAATAAGGCGAACGATCTTCTAGGGTCCGAAATAGCGTCGGAAAAGTTTCTCACTAAGTCCTCGCCGGCGTATGGAGCTCCAAACCAGAACACGGTCGCCAGGCTGGTATTCCACGTAGCATCGTCGAAGATTGTGGTGTTGGCTGTCCGTTCTTGTCGTGCTGCTTCGGCACGCTGGAGATAGGCGGCGACGTCGAGATTCTCTGCCTCGGTAACGTGTGGCAACATGGCGTCGAGAGTCGTCGTCGGGCTCCTTCAGTAAACCAGGTGAACGACGTGTTCTGCGCTGTTTCTTGCACCGCCGTGTTGTAAGAGAAGGTTACGGAGGGAAGGACCGCATCCCGTCTGTTGTGTTCGGCGTCGACGCACATTAATAAGATGTCGGCGAAGGTCTTATTCAGGCACTCTGTAAGGCTATTCGTCTACGTGTGGTAGGCAGTTGTCCTGCGGTAACTCGTCTGGTGTTATTGCAGGATGGCTTGAGTAAGCTCCGCCTAAAAGCAGGTTTTTTGTCGCTGATCAGGACTTCTGGGGCTCCATGTCGTAAGAGGATGTTGTCGACGAAGAATTTTGCCACTTCTGCCGCGGTACCTTTGGGTACGGCTTTCGTTTTGGCGTAGCTGGTAACGTAGCCTGTAGCCACGACGATCCACTTATTCCCGGATGTTGACATAGGCAATGGCCCCAACAAGTCCATTCTGAGCTGCTGGAATGGTCGGCCAGGTGGCTCGATTGGCTTCAGCAGTCCCGCTCGTCGTGTTTGGGGTGTTTTCCGTCGCTGCATGGCAGTCTCGGCATGTCCTGAAATAGCGGGCAACGTCGGCGGTCAGGCGCGGCCAGTAATACGTCCCTTGTATCCTCGACAACGCACGTGCGAAACCGAGGTTCCCAGCAGTCGGAACGTCATGTAGGGCGTGCAGTGCCTCTGGATGCATGGCTGAGGGCACAACAAGAACATAGTTGGCGTGGACTGGTGGGAAGCTCCTCAAGATAATATCTATGGACACTCTAGGACGGTTCCCCGAAACGGATGAGTCCGTAGAACGGGTAAGTCTTTCTAACTTTAATTTATACGTTGCCTAGGCGCTTTCTGCGAAGGACAGTACCAGTGACATCCACTGAGATATTCGTGTCACTTTCAGGACAAACTATTGCAAAATGTTTTTGAAGGAGCGCCAGTGAAAATGGCTGTGCTCTGCGCAGGGGTGGCTACGCTCTCGAGGTGCACCTGGAGTCGTCATCGGACGTGGCTAGCGTGCCGCAGGTATCGCTCAGCGTGGACGTGAGTGCATTCACTGAGCTCACGCAGCTCGGGCTGCTCATGGGCGGAGCGGTGCTGCTGGGCCTGTACGTGCTCATCGTGTTCGAGCTGGTGCACCGTACGCTGGCCGCCATGCTGGCAGCCACGGCGGCCATCGCGTGCCTCGCGCTCATCGGGGACCGGCCAAGCCTCGCGAAGGTGCGGTTGTTCGTGCTTGTCTTGTAAAAACGGCGCACGTATACACGTAGCCCGCATTGGGTGATTGGGCAAGTGGATCGGGTTTGATAAAGATTCTGTGTCTAATGTAAACCTGGAGATGGTCGCCTGCAGCTGACAGCCTGATGCTGCTCCAGGTGTTGGGTGAGGAATGTGACATACGCTTGTTATCATGGCTTAAACTCCAAGCACGTACAAGATGGAAAGTGGACAAACAAACGATGTGACACTGAATTCAGAAGTACGGAACCCGGGTATCACGAAATCTGCAGCCGATTGCCCCTCGTGGGTATACGTGCGATTTCGACTAGACAAAAGTTGCAACAACCCGTATATTGTCGGATCTGCTTGGCGGGCCACTTCCTTCAACGCTTTGATTATAATGTGTTTGGGGAATAGGTCTCTGCGGCTCTTGTCGGCGGGTAGTTAACAGTGGTTCGGCATTGACGTGCGCGCAGGTGATGTCATGGCTGGACGTGGAGACTCTCTGCCTGCTCTTCGGCATGATGGTGCTGGTGGCCATTCTGTGCGAGACGGGCTTCTTCGACTACGCGGCCGTGGTCGCTTTCCGCGTGGCGCGCGGTCAGGTCTGGCCCCTGGTCACGACGTTGTGCGCCACCACGGCGCTTGTGTCCGCCTTCCTGGACAACGTCACCACCATACTGCTCATGACACCAGCCACCATCAAGTGAGCATTGCCCTGCGAAACACGCCTCTCACTACGAGCTCCGTGTCTCTGGGTGGCTTAAAACTCTATGCAGAACCATGAGCTTTGACTGATGAAGCAGTCCTCCGAAACTGCATTTCCATTCCTTTGGCGAAAGAACAAAAATAAGTTGATTGGTAACAATCTCCTTTTCGAATTTCTCGCTAAAACAACAGTGACGCGACGTAAATCTGACGTCACAGGTTTCAATATATATCCTAACATTTGGACCGTTCCGGAGTCAGGGAAGAAAGTGCTAAATACTTCATAGGTGGAGCCATTGGTTCACTCGAATTCGATGTATTCCTTCTTTATTGATAAACAAGTAATTACGCGGGCGAAGACGCTGTCAAGCTCATGATCTTAAGTGAAGGCTGGGCTGAAAGTTCTGCCGACAGACGCGCCATAAGGATGGTTCCTCGTACTCTTGAAAGCTATACCGGGAACTCATAGGGCATGGTTCTTGGTCCGACTAATCCTGCGATCAATCCGTGTGGTTCTTACACCGGCGTGCTTTGCGTTTTACACCCGTAATCACTTACGCATTTCGGCTCACTGCCTCACGATCGAAGCAGTTGCCGCGCCTTCCCCCTTCACCTCTAGTTCCGCCAATGAACCCGTTCGTCTATCAGAAATCGCCGTGAGAGTGCTTGGCTACGAAATGATCGAATGCTCATAAATTGCGGTAGATCGTCATTTATGTGCATTCACCGCTTCAGTAAAATGGCGACGCTGTTCACTTTCTAAATTCGAGGCGCATTATTGCATTTCGAATGTGGCGTTTAAAAATGTTAAAAGGGGCCCCTATAGAGGTCATTAAGTTTGAATCAATGAAATCCTCATCCTCGAGGCTATAACCTCGTGGCTTATCGCCAATCCCGTGTTAGCGTGGCGTTCTCAGATCCTCTTGGATAAGGCAGGAAGGCGTGGGAGCTCTGTGTCATGGTGGCACTGTTGCCGTTTATTGAATGATACGATGCCTGGGGAAACAGGCTCGGGTGCGGCTTCTTTGTCCCGTCTGTGCTAGCGGTCAAAGCGCGGTGATAGTGTCAGGACCCACCCCCGTTACAGCTGCAGTCGATGAGCCTCGAGGAACTTAACGCTGATGAAGTTGAAACGTATGCACTAATTGCGTACTCTAATATGCACTTACGATTGCATTACGATCTGCAGAAACTGCCTTGGGATCTGACTTTGAAGTGAGAACATCTCCCAGAAAAAGGCGTCGAAACTGTCGACGGTGGTAACATTATCGTTCCAAGCGTTGTGTGTCGCGTGTTTAGGGTGTGGAAGTATAGAGGAAACAAGTTCAAGTATATGGTAACTTACCAGTTCGTTAAGTAACTATAAGTAAGTTATTATTGGTGACTGAGAGGGAAAAATACGTTGTCTATGAAAATCGTGCAAACGTTTTTCTATGAATTCCGTAGACTGCCTATAGATATCTTTTAAACTTCCGGCCGTACACTATTATCATAATTGTTGTCTGTATGCAATTGATGAAGAACATTTCTGGAGGATCATGCTTAAAAAAGAGTAAGTGAAATGGGCTTGCTAACGAAGTTCATCTACAGATAGTATACAAATTATACAAAATAAAACAGTAATATATTTCTGTAGAGTGTCTCTCTCTCTCTCTCTCTTTCTCTCTCTCTCTCTCTATATATATATATATATATAAATATATATGGACTGTCTGTGTCCTCTTTTATAAGGCAATGTTTCGGCCTGCCATAAATAGCGCATTTGCCAGCGCGACTTGCGATCATGCCTTCTAGCGCACTTCCGTCCGCACTGGGGCAAGCAGGAGAGAAAGTGACGATGTGATATTTCTATAATTAATTCCCCAGCTCCTGCATACGACATTCTGTTAAGCCCGCGGATACCATTTCCTGTGAAGTTAAATGCCCCAGCTCCGTACTTCCTAGTATTTGGACATATTGTGCTTTGAAGCAGCGACCGCACCGGATCTTGTGCGAAGTAAGGGACGGATGAACCACCCAGTGTATTCTATTTTTGGGAGCCGCCGCGTATCGCGCTTTTGCTTTCGACAGCTGCGAATAGACAGGGAAACCGAGCACGCGCACGACTGATAACGGGATGAATGGATCCCTCCGCTAAAACGTGCGTACTTCGATTCTCCGATGCTAAAATAACGTACGCCGTTTTTATTCCCGGCGATAGGGGCAAATGTCTATGCGCAAGTATTGTATGCCCCAGTGAAGCGGAAAATCCGGCTTCCGCCTGGCGTTAACATCCGACGGTACCCAAACCCACGCGACCAGGTGATGACGTCTCGTTCGCGGCGCTGCGCCTGCTACGGCTCGCACTGCGATATCCCACGATGAGAAGCCACGGCGTCGGACGGACGTGACGGCCCACAAACAAAAAAATTGACTTTGCCCAATTCGAAAATTGAGTTGACCCACGATCAAAACCCACCTGGCCCACTCCCGAAATTGACTTCGTACACTCCCATAATTGACTTGGCCCACCCTCAAAATTGACTTTGCCCAATTCGAGCACATGATACAAGTGAAAACCGTCGCGCAGAAGAGTCGTACAGCTTTCGGATGCAATGAACGTAAAGAGACATAAGTGCCTCTGTAACTTTTTCTGTTGAAGATGGAATGCAAGCAAAAAAAAAAAAAAAGGGAAAATAAGGAAAAGAAGGAGACGCTTGTGCGATTGTGCATTTTTATGAACCCCAGGACCTGCCATGGTCGCGTAGTGTCTTTGGCGTTGCGCTGCTAAGCCCAAGGACGTGAGGTCTAATCTAGGCCGCGGTGGCCGCATTTCAAGAGGGATGGAATGCAAAATAAAAAAAAAATTAACTCGCCATACCGGCCCTGCGAAAGTGGATCTCCAGCGAAGCCGTTGCAAAACCACCACTACAACTGCTGAGGGGGGGAGGGGGGGTACAATGCTTTATTGATGGTCCGGATGCTTGTTTTGAGCTTGTTCTTTATTGAAACGCGTGCGGTTCTTAACGTTGAATGCGTGACTTAATGAATGTATGCACTGTTCGCTTCGCTTTTCTGGGTGCTTGTAGGCTCTGCATTACGAGGGGGATGAGCCATTGCATCTTTGTTTGCTTAAGGAAGGGGGGGGGGGGGGGGGGGGGCAGAAGGTTAGAGCTATTGCTGATAATGATGATTGTTTTTTTCATGGGCGGACGCGGAAAATGCCGACCACCGAGAGGCTAACAGCTTCACTGCAAAACACTTGTGTACATGTACTGTGCCTTGGGTGCATGGTAAAGAATCCTAGGTGGTCAAAATTAATCTGGAGGAGCCCTCCACTACGTTGTGCCTCATAATCACATCGTTGGTTTAGCACCCCAGAAATAAAGTCAAGTCAAGTCAAGTCAAGTTTATTTACAACATGCACAAAGTTCAGTGTTGAAGGCCACCCTGGCAAGAAAGCTGTAAACATACAGCTTGACGAGGCCAGGGGGCCACCACCAGGCAACATCGGCATCACACACATCCGCAGTACAAACAATAAGCTTTCGTGAGTAGCTTCATTAATACAACACGTGGTATATATCCACTTCCCTGGGCATGAATATATCTTCATACATGCATAATCAGTACGAGCGCACTGAAATTCGGGTGAATAACATTAGCGCCAGGGGAATATGTAGTGTTACACTTTAAAAAAATGAACATTATTAAAAGCAACAATAAAAGGGAAGTTAAGCAACTGTAAAGAATGTGCACGTGCAACTTACAAGGAATGAAATGAATATACATGTGATGAGTACATTCTGAATAGGTATGGAAACCAACTAATTTACAAATTTCAAACAGTTAGGTGAAATTTATCAAAGACAAAGATATCGCGCAATAGCATGCGTGATTGAACCGTATTTCCATTTACGCACTTCTGCAGTTGATTTAATTGCGCGGGTACGTTGTATGTCAGGGTTTGCATAAAGTAATTTGTTCGATGGTGCCTTATCATCCATTTTTCCGATTCTCGTGTTACACGGGTGCTGGGTCGTTCTACGACCCAGCACGTTTAATGAATCCCAGCAAAGTTTAATGAATCCCAGGTGATAAAAAAAGAACATCCTTAGCTTTTCACTACGGCAGCTACATAGCTGCAGGTGTTGCTTTGGATCATAATACCAATAAATAAATAAATGACTAAATAAATAAATAAATATATAAATAAATCAGTGATAGGTCGTGTAATTAATCAACCGATGTGCTGCGAGGCACTTACGATGCCTTCAAATTCAGATCACCCACGCACACTTCTTTTCATTGCGATAGCAATTATATGGACACTCCAGGCGCATTTCTGCCATTGCCGTGAGGTTCCGCTTGAGTGAAAGAGTGTAAGGGTGAGCTGGCGAACGCAGTTCAATCTCCCGTGCGCGAGCGAGGAAGGCGGCCCGGATGCGTGCCCTCCCCTGTGGCGCGCGAGGCAGAGGGGTGGGGGGAGGGAGGAGGGGCGTTCTTCTCCGGTGGCTGCTACGGTGCCTCGATGTCCTCCTCGCCCGCCGTTCCGTACAGGCTGGAGACAACCGCGGCATCTACTACGGCGTTGGCCACGCGAATCGCGGATGCCGTAGTAGACGCCTTTGGCTGACGCTGTAGGCATAGAGTTTCCTACAAAAATTACTAGAGGGAACTCTGGCGCTAGTGTCTACGGGAGCTGCAATGGGAGCGGTTGTCCCAGCATGGGAATTATGGGAAGTACATGGATTTGCCTAAACTTCGTTCTTTTGGCTTCAAACGGATTTGTGACTTTGTAAACTCGTCATTTTCAACAGTGTATTGCGCAATAAATAAGTAAATAAACATCATTAAAATTGCCCGACGGCAGGATTCGAACACAGGGACTCTAGCACAGAAGCCTGATATTGAAACAATTAAGGCACGGAAGCATGTATCGACAAGCGAATGAAACGCCCTTATGAATTTATCGCAGGCGTGCCAGTGCCTTGAGACGTTTGGCGCGTTTCGATTTGGCCACCTGGACAAGCTCAATCGTTGCAATTAATAGCAATTGTAAGCGTTCCCGGCGTGTTCTGCACTTCGAAGAATATAAATTGCGCAGAAATATACGACAATAAGATTTATATAGCGTAATATACAAAGCCACAAGGACGTTTGAATCCACAAGCACGAAGATCAGACAAATCCATGTACTTCCCATCATTCCCATGGTAGGACAACGACTGCAGCGCCAGAGTTCCCTCTAGTAATTTTTGTAGGAAACTCTATGGCTGTAGGGACGCGTTGCCGGCGCTCGTGCGTCTTGAAAGCGATCTGCGACGTGGCCAAAGTGCGCGCCCGCGCGGGCCTCATCTTCAAAGCGATCTGCGATGTTTGCAGAGTGTGCGTAGTGCCGGTAACTTCGTATGCGCTGTTCTTTCGACGCTTCGTTCACGTTGAAGCAACAAATGCACGGAGGTCAATTGGCTCGCGGCTGCTACCACGATTCCTAACTTCAGCGTTTTCACAGACACTTTCCGCTGTCATCGAGCGATGTGTGTTCATGCTTACCTATGCGCGCTTCACACCGTGCTGGCCAATTTAGTTAGAACACGTTGACGGGTTAGTTCGCTTGAATTCATCATAGAATGTGTAAGCGCGGCTGAACAAGGGCCTAGAAAGAAGCAGACACACTACAGTGCTGAACACACGGAGACAACGCTATCTTAGTGTGTCTGCTTCTTTCTACGTCCTTGTTAAGTCCCGCTTACACATTCTATCGTGAATTCAAATGAACTAGCCCGTCAACGTGTTTTAGCTAAATTAGCCAGCACGGTGGGACGCGCGCAAAGGTAAGCATGAACACACATCGCTCGATGACAGCGGAAAGTGTCTGTGAACCAAAGCAACCTAGAAAAAATTTTTTTCTAGGTGGCTTTGATCCGGCCCGCGTTCCTCACTCGCGCCCGCGAGATTGAACCGCGTTCACCGGCTCACTCTCGCACGTTTTCACTCATATGGAACCTCACGGCGACGGCTGAAATGTGCATGGAGTGTACATATAATTGCTATTGGGGGAAAAAAATCACCGCCCCTGCCGGTACGTGACGATGCGTGGTTGAACAGCGAAGCTGTGTTAAATAGTTACGCCGAGTGTTACGCCATGCAAGTCGAGCTTCGCAAGCAGTCTATATTGTAAATCCTTGTTTCACCATTCTTTCGCCTCATTTTCGCTTTTGCGTGCTTCGCACGGTGAGCATGCTCTAGCAGTGCATTTTTTTTGCGGTTCTCCCAGTGTGTGTGTGTGTGTGTGTGTGTTTGTTTTGTCGTGCTTTCTTTTCGCGTGCAAGTTGCTCCGCCCCTCTATTGCGCGCCAGTAATGAGAGGAAAGTTTAGCGAGAAAGAAAATCCATCTGATTGCGTCTTTATTCATTTTTTGGCGTAATTGTTTATTTGCTTGGTCTTGAGTTGTCGTCTCATGCGTCTGCCCTTGCTGGGTGTACCTCCTCTGCTTGCAGTGCTTGGTCGAGAGGCATTGCATATTTCATTGCTTGCTCATGAGTTGAAGGCAGATGACGGCGTTTACATTTCACAATCACATCCTTGTGCTTCGGAATGAAATCTGTCGGTCACGTAAGACAATGAATGGCTCCTACCCCCTTAAGCAATGACTCATAACCCCGTAAACGCAGCCTCCCGATTGCGACAACAAAAGTGAAATTCTATGCTGGAATGACGAGTGGCAGCGGAGGCAGCTGTAGAAGAAGACGACGACGGCGAATTCGGGAGCAGTGGCACGAGCGTTTTCGCGCCATAGTTTCATACAATTGTTGTATGAAACTATGGTTCGCGCGGTAGCGCTGAGGGGCGCCAACAAGCCTGCTCTGGAAGAAGACGACGACGCTCGAGCCATTGCTGATGATGATAGTTTTAGCGAACTGCGCGAAACGACGGCACAGGCTCCGCATAAACAGTTTCGCTGTAAAAAGTCGCAGTTTCGCCCGCAGGGTGTCGCATGAATTGTGATAGCAAATTAGTGCACAGCTATGCGAAGTAAGGAGAGTAGTTCCATCGGCAGTATAAACTCGAAAACATTCCCTTACCAACTTAATTAACAAGCGTGGTGTCAGCGCGCACGAGGAAACATGAACACATCGCATTCGATGAGCGCGAACACTCGCGGTCAAAACGTTGGTGTGAGCAAGCGCGGCAGCAGCAGCAGCGAGCGAACGGACCTCGTGCGGTCTATCGCTTCCACGCAAGAGCGGCGAGAACACAACGCGCACAAATGTATGAGGGGCCTGCAGATCATTTGCAGAATCAATCAATCAATCAATCAATCAATCAGTAAGTAAGTAAATATAGGCAGAAACTCCTCTGGGAATTGTCTAAGTAGGCGTAAGCATTGTGCCACTTGCTCATATCCATGCCTCCCTGTGTCGTTATCAATGCTATGAAACTTGCTCCGACCAGTATAAAGCTTATCAACCCTTAGTGGTCGTTATTAACCTTTCCGAACTAGATCCGACCCTTATCAACCATTATCGGTTGTTATCAATCTTACGGGACTCGATCCCATTCTTATCAACCTTTATCTGTCCTTATCAACCTTATCGGACATGATCCGATTCTTATCAACTCTTATCGGTCTTTATCAACCTTATCGAACTTGATCCGACCCTTATCAACCGTTATCAGTGCTTATTAACATTATCAGAATTTTCCCGGCCATTATGAACCCTTATCGCACTTTAGCACCTTATACATCCGCTTCGAACCATTATCAACCGTGATGAAACTCGCATAACCCCTCATCACTTCATCAAGTGCCTCGAGCAGCCAGCCGCGCGGCAACTCTGCGTGTATTCGCGGGCTTCTTCAACGCTCGCAAAATCACTTTCATGCAGCACTTATTCAACAACAGAAAGCTGTATCAGGAGTTTTTTAATCTTGCTCTATAATTTTCTCATTTACACTTTTCCTCTAATCATATTATTTGAAAAGTTGATTGATTAATGAAGACTAGTTATATAATTAAGCGGTATGCAAAAAAGTAATCTGAGTATCTTCAAGCGACGGCAAACAACATTACTTCGGTTCTGACCAGCTACGTGGCATTTGCATATATTGTAATCTTGGTGCATGATAGTTGGGACACCCTGTACATTTAGTATATAAAAAAAAAGGTACAAAAATAAAATTTGTCTGAATTGGTTAGTAGACTCGCCAATTCAACCAGTGGCTAGCTGGAGTTCTGGGCTCGTATTCGCAAATAAATCTTCTTGTGCTAGAACTGTTCATTAGAGCAGATGTGAGCCAAGCATGATGAATGATGTAGTATACTACTAGCGAAGGCAGCCGGCCAATGGCAAAGAGTACTCTCTAACAAAAAGTAAGAAGGAAGCATTGATGATGATCATAAATGTAAGCGAATAGTCGAACGCTTCTAGAAAGCCTTTGGCTTTATTAAATGAATGATTATTTCTTGCAATGAGGATACTTAGCGCTTTAATACGTAAGCATTTTTTTCCGAGTACCCTAGTCTCGTCACGCGAAAACTGTAATGCCTTGTATGTGAACAAGAATGCGCAATTTGCACAGTTAAGACATTTAATTGTTACAGCAGTGTAAATGTAGATGATTGGTAGCTTTATAAGCGATAAAGAACAATTAAAGAAAGAGAGCGAATACCCTCAGAGATACATAGGGCTTCATAGAACATGCATGGGGAAGCTTATAGTGGGGGTGGGCCAACTGAAATTTGGGGTTGGGTCAACTTGAATATTGGAGGTGCGCCAAATTGAAATTTACGGGTGGGCCAACTTGAAAATTTTGCGGGTGGGCCAACTTGAAATATGGGGCGAGCCAGCTTGAAACATTGGGCGGGCCAGCTTGAAATGTAGGATGGGCCGACTTAAATTAGGGGGTGGGCCGACTTGAAATTTGAGGGTGCACTTACGCATACTTAGACAACTCTAGTGGAGCTTCAGCATTCTTTTTTGTTTCATTGCCTGATATATGTAGAGAACAGATAGGTGGTAGGGGTGCGGGTTTGGGGTACGGGTTTTTGGCTTGGGTTTGGTTTGGTTGGCCGGTCGGTCGGTCGGTCGGTCGGTATCTATGGTGTTACGCTGTTGAGCACAAGGTCGCGGGATCGAATCCCGGCCACGGCGGCCGCATTTCGATGGAGGCGAAATGCGAAAACACCCGTGTACTTAGATTTAGGTGCACGTTAAAGAACCCCAGGTGGTCGAAATTTCCGGAGTCTTCCACTAAGGCGTGCCTCATAATCAGAAAGTGGTTTTGGCACGTAAAACCCCATAATTCTTTTTTTGGTCCGTTGGTCGGTCGGTCGGTTACAAGCGGCGTCAGCCTGGAAGTCCGGGCAGGCGTCTTCGCCGCCTATTCGTCTCCTTCGCTTTTCTGGGGTCTGTTACCGCGCGTCCATTGAGTGTCGCCTAGATATACAAGCAGAAGACATGAAAATGTAAACAACAGAGTCGCTAACTGCAGCACCTGTGTGGCGCGATGTGCCGGCGTGGAAGGCGGCTGCCATCTTCCTCTCTCGCTGCCACCACAGGAGGAAAGGGGTGGCGGGTTAAGAAAGGAGGGCTGTCATTCCCCATGTGCCTCGCCACTGCATTCTGAACCTTCAGCCGCCCCAAAGCTCTCGTGCGGCAGCACGTGCGTCTCTGAGAACTAATTATAGTTTGCGCTCGGCGTTTAAAGCGCCTCGCTTCTAGGTTGCTCGAGAGCCGGCGCTCTAAGCATCTGTGCCTTTGTATGGGCGGTGAAAGTTCGATCACCGCTGACCACCAAAACAAGATAAAGAGCTATAAATTGGTATTCTGATTTAGAGCCTCGGCACGCGACACACTTTCCTTGTTAGACGGAGTCTGGTCACGGTAAGTAATGTATGTTGGGATTCCCGGCGTGCGGCCATCGTTTGTTGCGCCGAAAAGAATTAGAATAAAGCACCAGCAGAAGTGCGGCGAACAGTTCGTTATACATGCAGAGAACGCCACACGCTCCGTGGGGTCGTTTATAAAACATTCAACAGCAAAAAAAAAAAAAAAAAAAACCTAGAATAAATGCCGCAAGATACCTATATGTGCCGCTCGCAGGACTTGGCAGCCCTTGCGAAGGGATGAGACGTGTCAGCTCTAATCTTGTGGGTATAGCGTAGCTTTGCTTCACCGCCCCTCAAATAAGAAAGAAACAATACTCAGAAAAGAAATGCCAACAAGTGGCACATTTGCATGATGGTAGTGCTGCCTTCTATAGTGAGGTGAGCGTTATACTGACGTATGACTGAACTAGAAGCGGCAATTTGTCTTTCTGGCTTGGCGTCTCGCTGGTTTCATTTATTTAATTGTTGTTTTTTTCGTCTTTTGCAACTGCGACGATTTTTGTAGCGCGCAGAGAGTAACGTGCACCTTCGTAGCAGACATTTGCGCGAGAAATAGATGGAGGAAAAGAAAAAAGTAATTACAGAGCACTGTGTCTCGTGGTCTGCCTGGGGCAACCAAGCCAGGCCTCTGAGCATTCGAAGGAATTTTTTTTTTTCTCGCCTTCCTCGCTCGTTCTGGCGTGACAGACTCGTAAAACGTGCCCGAGGCCGTCTGAGACTGATGCGTTTGTGATGCGCAGGGACGCCCCGTCTTGTGGTGTGCTGTTTTGTTCAGGCCACGCAAAAAAAAAAAAAAGAGGGAAAGAAACCCGGAACGCGAAGGGCCGAATTCAGAAACCTTTTCGCTCGTCATAGTTGATTGATCTTTGTTCGGTTGCCCTCGATAATAGTAGTTCGATTTCACTATTATCTGGTATTCCTCTTCTCACGGACTGGTATAGCTGAAGAACCTCTTCCTGAATAGGGTTCCCCAGTTCATTGCATACTTATGTTGGTGATATTTCGTGGTTGTAATTCTGTAAGGATTCTTTTCCGCCGATCCTGTTCCTTTCTTATCGTAAGTCCCGCCGAGTGGCTGATCCTGGCGATAGCGCGGGTGCGACTTCTTTCGAAGCCCGTGGAAGATTATGAAGATGATGGTGTTGATGACGGCGATGGTGGTGATGAAAATAGTGAAGAATAACGTGATGAAAACGATAACGAAGACGCAGAAAACTTTATTCAATAATGAGTCTAGTCCGAATCGTCTTTGCCACTTCACGTCCGCCACATACAGGGGGGCACGATGGCATCCGTCGCCACTTCATCACCGCTGGGCGCCGCCTCCATAAGTATACACTTTACGAACACTGCACCCAAGCGGCTCAGCGTGCCCAAGAGCCACGCCAGCGGCACCGCGAGGGCGCAGAACGCAAACTCAGCTTGGGTTCTTTTGTGTCCCTTTGCATGCGCACGGCCGACAACGTGGCTTAACTTTGGCTCGAAGCTTTAAGTAACAATTTCGTAATTTCGAAAGGCAGAAAGAATCGAATGTGAAATGAATCTTTACGAATATACGGCCCTTGCTTTGCTTTTGTGCTTGACGCGTGTCCACATGAAGTATTGCGTATACGGCATTGCGTTCCTTGGACTGCCCGAAAATCCATTATGTACTCCGTTGCGCTGTACTGCAACGTTTTTGGGTAGGTACACTTTAACGCAAGAGCGTTAAGTGCCCGATGTTGCAGAAAATCCGGCGTCCCGCGTCGGACGTCGCTTCGGCATAAGGAATTTCGAAACATGCATACCCAACCACTCAGGCCCTCCATGTGGCGCAAAGAAATTACGAAACTAATTGAATTGAAATACGTAGAAAAATCGCAAAGTACAACTTACACACAACCTACAGACATGATAGCGTTGGAATGTAATTTGAATATACGAGAAAACAATTCTGTTACGCGGAAACTGAAACACAGACCCCTTTCAACGCGGTAGCGTTTTCCAGCTGCCGTTTGAAGTCTGTCAGTAGAAGCGGCGTGGCCCCCTCGGTTTCTTGCACACCATCAAAAAAAAAAAAAGAAAAAGAAGAACCACAAAGCTTGCCTTCGTGCGTCGGTTACATAAGCTGCAGTTGCCGGGAAGTGTGGGAAGCACTCAGGGACCTTTGAATGCTATCACTTGGTTTCACTCTTAAAGGCGAAGCTTAAGCGCCCTTCAAATTTTTATGGTTTCATTCGCGTGTCTGTTTTTAGAGCGAAAGCTGTATAGGACTAAAGGCCGCCCCACATTCAGTGTTTTCCCGACTTTTCCTGGCGTTTCGTCACACGGCGTCGCTCGGCGCTGCGGATCACGCGCTCATCATATCGCGCCGCCGCCGCCGGAAGCAGCTCGATGAGCGCAGACCAACGAGCCCTGCTCGGCGTGCCGCTCTGGACGCTCTTTCTGGCGGCGATCATGCGACGACGCCGAGAGACGCAACGCCACAACACGCCGGTAAGAACGCAGGATGTGGGGCGGCCTTAACCTTTCGTAGTTTTTCGGTGTCCGTCAACAGGAAAAAAATCCTCATGTGGGTCGATCCTGGTGATAGTGCAGAAAGGGTCCAAGCTCAATGGCACATACCCCTGTGGGCTCGGGAACCTGCAACGCGCCCTTGAACTATTATGGTCACCTCCAGGCACACGAGTAAGAACAGATGTCTTTCTTAAAGAAAAAAAAAAGAACAACATGCGTACAAGGAGCGCGAGAGGCAACAGCAACGAGAATGTCAACGGCGCCGGCGCGAAACGACCACCGACGAAGAACGTTCCCCCGATGCTGAACGAAAACGACAATCGCGAGCCCGGGCACCTCCAAACGAGCAACGACGCCAGATTGGCAACGCAATACGACGGCAGAGGTACCGGATGAGCCGAGTGAACGACTTCAGAGGTGCGGATGCCAAGTTCCGACGAGGCTTTCTGGATAAACATTTCGGATTTAGTTGCGGAGTGTGCGACCGTCTGTGGCTCGAGGACGACCTGATGAGGATCGGAAATGTACGAGACGTGACTAATTGGGACCGTGCGCTGCCGGCACTGTCTCGTACGTTCCCAGAGGTTCCCGGCGAACATTCACGTGTTGCTCGACGTTCGTCATTCGTCATAGAACTCCTCGTCCGCCAGAATGTCTTCGCGCTTCTTCACAGCGGCGCACGGCAACAGTCATTCAATCAATGAAAGCTCACGACAGAGAAACTCTCAGACGAAAAGCAAATTGCTTTCGCTGCCATTCCATCTTCACAGAGTGGAACGGTTGCAATTTTTTTCGTTCAGAAACATATTTTCTTAAGATTCTGCCAAGAGAAAGCTTTCTTATTTGTGTTTTTTTTTCTTTTTTTGACGGGAAGGAGCCCCGCAAGTGAATAACATGTCAAACGGTCCTTTTTCCTGTGCGAATTTGCACTGCCTGAAGCACTTCGAAACTGAAGACTTAATGTAATGGTGCATTTCATTTTCCTAATTCTTTCTTTTTTCACCCTCTCTCTCGCTCTTTCCTACAAATGAAGTTGTCTCTTACATTTTTCTTTCTTTTTTCGGCCGTTTTGGACGGTTCTTGTCGTCCAACTACATTACATTCGGAAACTAATCCGGTGAATTTTGTCAATATATGTGGGCTTCGTGTTGCGTAATTGCAGAGCTTTCATGAGGCTGTGCACTCTTGCGCAAAACACCTGGGTTAGTTGGTAGAATTCTTAATTTCGCCGCTTCGTTTCTTTCTTGTAAGAAGCCGTGCCCCTGACAGATTAATCTTTGGGCACAGTAGGTAACTATCATGCACATTATTATCACAAACGAAATCCCACTACCATTCCGACCGAAAAAAACAGTGATTGTCACTGTCTTCTTAACGTTTTAGCTTCTACATTCAAGCACAAGACTTGCGTGAAGGTTCCCTCGTTCCAGCGGCTGCGTCCTACTTTTGTCATTTGTAGTAAGAGACGTTCTACTGCGTCCGATTATTTGCCTATCCTTACTGCCCCCACACAACCTATTAGATTTAACCTCGTCTTTGGCGGCATACCTTTCCTTTGTCTCGTCTTCTTGCTTTCAAGGTCACCTTCTTTACTATTGCTATTTATCTCTTTCGGAAGCAATCTTTAACGCTCATACGTCTTCCAGCGCCAATGATTCGGCTGTCATCGTGTAAAAATTGCTGGGTCTTTATTTTGCCAGCGAGAGAGCTACGTGCGCTCAGTCAAAGCCGCATGCTAGTGAAACAATGTCACTGACAAAGTCAAAACAGGCACATAACATTTCACTTGTGGCAGGCACCGACACGAAGAAAAAAACGCTGTCGCCGACAGTCGGCAGACCGAAATCGGTGTCGGGTCGGCCTAGTGTGTGTGAAATTTAAATAGACAGCCATGCCTCAGGTTTATAGTCTGGGCGTGACACCTCGCGCATTTAAACTGAGGACGGTCTTGTTTTCTGGGCATATTGAATAAAGGTGGTCGTATGGCTCCGGAAGCTTGAGCTAATTAAGTTTCGGCTTTGTCATTCCACACAACTCTTCTCTCTGATAGCTAGGAAGAACGGGTCAGAAAGAACACGAAAGCCAGGAGGAAGCTAAAATTGCCCGTACAACCAACGTCACATGCCCATCGAAGTGCCGCGGCGACGTGAAGACCACGCAGTCCAATTTTATCGTGACTAAGCGTAAGTGCAACGTCGGATCCACGTTTCCTTTTTTTTTTTTTGTCGTGAGGGAGGGATCAGTTCAAAAAATGTGTTGTTGTCTTGGACAACGATGTTGGTCACAATCATATATCCGGCTGGATTCTATACTTACATACCGTATTTTCCCCAGTGTTCCTGGCGGTCATGCTGGCAGGTTCCAAACTTGGGAAAACATACTTTATCTTCTGTTTCTCCCGTAGGAAATGCCTGCTGAAGCGTGGTGTTTGACAGATTTGAACAGATGGCGTAGGTTAATATCTAAGACAACAATACTTGCATGCTCCGAGCAGTAAAAAAAGGAAGAGAGAGACAACAGACTTCAGCGATTTCTTCGACCTGAACTGATTTACTGCGACAGCAGCATTCTCCCACAGCCAAAACAGCACATTTATTTTCGCTTGCCTGCTTTCTCCTCAAATACTTCAGTTCACCCACTACGGGCTGCTGGACAAGAACCCTACAGTTATAGGACGGTTTGTTAGTGGAGAGGGGTGCTTTCGAATTCAAATGTGTTAATTTACAGTAAAATTGCATGAAAGAACATATGTTATATTTAAAATGGAACTATATTTATGTGATAATACATAAAGAATAGTGTGAATTGACAAATAAATCTTACTTCTTTCTTTATGGGATGTACGCAATTTCCTTTCTGTACGACATGTAATGCATGTTGGTGAATTTGAACTACGTAAATGGGCAAACTTTAGTACTGTCATACTCCCACTGTCTAAATAGGCTAGACTTTAGTTTTAACACATTTTCATATGACCGGCGCCCATCCCCCTCAACAAACTGCTAGGCTCTTGTTCAGTTCCCCGTTGTGGGCGAGCGCAATAAAACAGCAGATTTATGTACCAGCGATGCACGTAACGTAATCCTCGTCCGCTACAGTGTACCTCCTTCTGGTCTCTGAAGTGCTTGCACAGACGACACTGATTTCAGGGTCTGTGTGGAGCGCAGAGCCCTTCGCTAAACTGCCCTGCATTGTTGCTGCGCGATAGCTGTGTCATTAGCGCCCTCGACTCCTACGTGCACACTGCTTAACTGACTTAGCTTCTAGTTCCCAAATTCCCGTAGAGGCGGTCGTGAGCGCAATGGAATAGATGGACGGGACGAACAGACCGACAAGGCAAACCCAGTGTCGAGCAGTTAACTGCTGCCGCATTAAAATTCTGCCACACGAACGGACATAAATAATAGGAATGCTTGAAATTGCACTTCATGAGAATTTTAAGATGATTGGGAGGATGGGGAGGGGGGCCCTCAAGGCATCCGGACATACAGCCCCCCCCCCCCCCCACCCCACCTCAACCCAACCCGATCGTTCATTTTCCGGCATTTTGCACAGTAAATAGTCTGAAATTGGCAAATATGCACTTAACGATCGTGATGTATGCAAGCAGCAGAAACAGCAACGTTTCTTTTACTGCTGGAGGCAGCGATGCTTCGTCGTCAGATTATTTTCTTGCAGCGCGCGTAAGCTGCATATTACGCCGGATATTTTTTTTTCTATAGTGACCTTCTGGCACGCAAGCAATGAGGTGGCTCGTTTGTGTACCACTGTGCGCGCCACATGATACGACGTCGTATAATTACGCGTATTGCGGTCGCGTCACGATATGCATGATTGAGGGGGCACCTGCTGCGGGTCCACATTCAAGGTAGATGAGCCGAGCGAGATTAAATGCAGATGTGTTTAATTAGCGTCTCCTTACATATGTGTCCACCTCGTTCGGCGACGCGCTCAGTAATTAATATGTCAATAAAAAAGTAAAGAGAGCTAGCAACGCAACCTGTGTCGGAGCCCTGAATTTTCACTTCGAAACTTATAGCTATCGATAATTATAAAATGAAAGTTACCTCGCGTATACCTCACTCGAATAGACAACTTCTTCGCGCGCTTTCTTACCCAGTAGTCCGTAATTGTTGTTTCTCACGTCGCGTTTTGCCACCTCCACGTTGGAGGTCAGCCAGGAATATGTATATGGCTGAGGCGGTGAATGCTGACAGTGTGGTCCGGTAACGCAGCCTGCATATTAGCTTAGAAACAGCCGCATGATCTGGGCGTTGTTGATGAATCACCACTAAAAAACAGACAGTCCTAGTACCTCCGAAGGGCGCGGAAACTCGCTTATTCAGTTTCACTGTTCTTATGTATCAGTTCCTCAGATTACGAAGAACTTTTTGCACATATCTTCAAACACTACGTTAGGTGCATGGGAAGATTGGGCGTGTAAATGGAATGCAGCCTTGTTCCCCGCCGCAAAATAAGGACGGTCGGGCGGACAGAGGAGTCGGGCTCAGGTCGGAATAGCCTTCGAAGCGATGGTTGCACCAACAGAAACCGCATTGTTACTCTGTTGTGCTGAATGACTGATCTAACTGATCCATGGCACGGTTCAAATAAAGCATACTTTCCTACGAAAATTACCACAGATAACTATAGTCCTAGTGTCAAGTATGGCCGTCCAGTCAGTGTGAAATTGATGGGCAGATGTGGATTTGCCTAAACTTGGTCCTTTTGTCTTCAAACGGCTTTGATTTTGCAAACTGATCATTTTCGGCATAATAATATGTTATGCACATGTAGCAATTTCTAGTGATTGCATTTTTGCGATGATGCGCGCAGTAACTAATAACCTTGCTGTGTTTCTAAAACAGTGAGTGATTGAAAATTTAGAGAGAAAACAAAATAAAGCGAAATAAACTAGTTTATCGGCTTCGCCCGAGAGTCGAAGCATTCACAGCGATAGCAAGGTCTACAGCGTTGTGCTCGAACTCCTCGGACGGTGTTCGTAACGACTAGAATATATATTCTAGACACTATAGTTCAAGCATACGCGGGTGCCACAAGTTGGTGCGACGCGGTACGCATCGCATCTCCTGCTGGACAGAATGAACAGCGGCCTGACCAGGCGTCTCACGGCACAAGCACGATGAGGACGGCGCCACTGGCGTTGCAGGCATCGCACCTCGATGGCGCATGAGAAGGGGCCGACGGAACCAAGAAGGTCTTAAAAAAAAATGGAAGACGCTTAAGCTTTACCTTTAAGGGTGGAACGCGATAGCATTCAAAGATCCCTGACTGCTCCTCACGCTTTCTGGCAACTGCAGCCTATGCAACCGTAATGCTTACCGGGAAACTCTGGTGCCGAACGCTATGCACGAAGGCGAGCTTTCTGGTTCTTTTCTTTTTCTTCCCCACGGCGGGCGCCGCCGCTGCCACGGATGCGCGGAGGCAAGCGCCATTTGGATGGTGTTACAACGAACCGAGCGGGGCGCACCGCTCTTACAAAGACAAACCTCAAACGTTAGCAGTGTGCTCAATGGGGCATGGTTGGTTCATCTTTAGAATAAAAACAGGAACAGCGCAACACAGGAAGAGCGAGTAAATAGTACAGGACAGAGCGCTGTCCTGTGCTATTTACTCGCTCGTCCTGTGTTGCGCTGTTGCTGTTTTTATTCTAAACCTGAAACGGCAGCTCGAAAAAAAAAGGCGGTTTGTGTTTGAGTTTCCGCGTAACAGAATTATGTTTTCTCGTATATTCAAATTACAATCCGATGTTATCAGGTCTGTAGGTTGTGTGTAAGTCGCCCTTTACAAATTTTTCGACGCATTTTACTTTGAGAAATTCAATTCAGTAACGCCGATGCGCCACGCGGAGTGCCTGCGTGAATCGGTATACGTCGTTCGGAATGATTTTTCGTCAGTGCCGCCGGCGCTAACACCGACGCTGGATTTTCTGCGACACGTGGCTCTTAACGCTGTCGCGTTAGAAACTGCTGGAGTGGCAGCCCCCGCAGTTTCGTACCAGCGCAGGTGAAGCCAGAATTTGCGTGTACTTTTATCCTGAAGAAGGGCCGCGACATGTGAAATCCGCTCACAACTCATTTCGTTTCGCTCTGTTATTGTTGATGTTAGCCTGAGTGGAAACTAAAAGCTCGTGGTTTCTGGCTAAGATGTTACCTTTGGCTGCGTATTGATATCATGATGCGTCATAAAATTTGACAAGACGTTTAGGCTTCCATCTAAAACCAGTGACAGAAACAAATTCCTCGAACAATATATCTAGGCGAAATTAACCATCCTAAGCAGCGCGGAATATTAGTTCAAATGTCGGTGTATTGTTTTCTCCTGAACCGCTGGAAATGCAACGGATGTCGTCTCCCTTTGTCATGCCTGTCCATTCTTCGGCCACTGCTCAGAGGTATCTCAGGACTCGTTGATTTGCCCGCCTGGCGTTTCGCCGCAATGCTCAAACATACCTTGGCAAACAAGGAAACCACGTTGCCGATAATTTTGCCTTGTACTGACGTCATTGTTACACCACCGAGTTGCACGAGCGTCATGTGTTTGAAACTATCGACTGTTCGGCTTGTGTGCATATACGCGGTAAATTGACCAGCCGCGTTTGTTCGTCCGTGGGGTCCTTAATCTTTGCTGATATCTGTCGTTCCAGGTGTGCGTCATTCCACCCCGCAGTCGCTAGGCATTGTCTGATACTGCAATCACGATAAGCTCGCATCCCGCTGCTTATGTCGCTGGGTGGGGTGCTGCAAGCAGCATTTCCATACATTGTCTGCGTGTTCCGCGAATTAAGGGGGCGAAAATTCACGAAAGCGATGCCTACAGTAAAAATTTTAGAAAGTGACATCTGTTTGTTTTCTTACTATACGTCATTAGCGTCAGACTGCGGACAATTTAAAGGGAACACGAAACGCAACGTCGCACTCTGCAACCTCTTTACATTTCAAAGGACCGCCCTAAATAATTGATACAGTAATCGAACAAGTCACGTCATTTAAGTACCTGGGCGTTATGCTTACTTCTGATTTATGCTGGGCTGCTCACATCGAGCATATTACTAATAAGGCTTTCAAGAAGCTCAGCCTCCTTAAACGACGCTTGCATTTAACTAATAAAGATACAAGGCACCACGCTTTCAATTCATTGAAACGGCCCTCTCTAGAATATGCTTCCATCATATGGCATCCTCATCTGACAGGTCTTGCTAACATGCTCGGAATGGTACAGAACAGGACCACGCGGTTTGTCACGTCATCCTGTTCACGTTTCATAAGCATTTCATCGCTAAAAGCAGAACTTAATCTAGCTACGCTTTTCACGCGCAGGTGACATACTCGGCTATCGTTCTTTTTTACTCACGTTACCCTATCAGCACAATGTTCGCCCAATCGCACATTTTTCCAGCCCCTCATATTTCAGCCCGTCTCGATCATGCGCTCAAAGTATCGCCCATTTTGCCCGGATGATGAAGCACCAAAATTCGCCTTTAACATTCTGTATAAGCGAATGGAACATTGCCGAGATATCAGGTCCTTCAGTATACCACTCAGCGCTCCTGAGCCATTTAGAAAACGAAAAACATTGCTAACCCGTATCTGCCTGTCTTCGTTTTATATACAGTCTTTGTACGCTATATGTGTGCAGTGTTCGTTCTATTTAACGTGGCTATTTAACATAATGTTCTGTACTTGTGTTCAATGTATTTGGTTTATATTTTATATTGTTTAACTATGCTAATCTTAACACCTTGGTTGAAGCAACTTGCTGTTTTTTTCTTTCTTGTTTTGTTGTTAGCATTCTTGTCTTCGATTTGTATTGTGTATAAATGATATTTATGTACTCACCTGAAATCCCCCCCTATGTAATGCCCACTAGGGCCTTTAAGGTACTGAAATAAATAAATAAATAAATAAATAAATAAATAAATAATGAACGTACTAAATGTACCTCAGGGATCACGCCTTGAGGTAAAATGTCTACTTACCCGCCGCGGTAGCGCAGTGGCTATGGCGCTGACACACGCACATGCACATCATCAAACTTTCTGAACAGCTATTGGGAACTTTGTTTTTGTACGCTTCCATTGTTTGTGGGTCTCCCTATTGTTCTGCCACCAAACCTCCAACAGCCTCTTACTATTCCCTAATGCATACATGTTTACTTTCCCCCTGCTCTCGCTGAACTCAAGGGCTTCAAGGATGTTAGAGGAGCCTATATAAACCCACAGCTGGATAGATAACTTCGCATTCTAATAAAACATGTTCCATCGTTTCCCTAGCTTCACCGGAGCAAGCACATGCTTCTTCTTGCTCGGCGTATCTCGCTTTATAGGTACGCCTTCTGAGGCTTCCTGATCTCGCTTCGAAAAGTAAAAATCTTTCCTTTGAGTTACCACAAATTGTTTCTTTCCCGATTTCGTTTTTTTTTTTCGCTTAGGTAGTTATCCATAGCAGAACACTCTCGCAGCCCATAATGATACTGTCCTCATACCGGCCTATAGCAGTCGCCAGCTGTGTCGGGAAGCTCATGGAACGTATGATCCTTATGCGTCTCGAATGGTACCTTGAACACCACAAAATTTACCCTGACTCTATGGCGGGATATCGACGAGGCCGTTCATCGATTGACAGTGTCATCGATCTAGTATCATCGGTAGGACAGCAAAAATCTTGGAAGCGATTGTCGGTAGCACTCTTTCTTGACGTGAAATGCGCTTAAGACACCGTTTCCCATCAAACCATTGTAAACGCACTTTTGACAGTTGAACCAGGAGGGCGAGTATATCGATGGATCAGAAACTACTTGACACCAAAGTCCTTGTTCGTACGTACGGAAGAGGGTCCGACCGACCACTACACATGCCGAGGCGTTCCCCAAGGCGGTGTCCTAAGCCCTATTGTTTTCAACCTCGCGCTTCTTGGGCTGGCCGAATCCCAATCGGAAACAGCGAGTGTCTCAATTTACGCCGACATCTGCATCTGGGCATCAGCGGTCACTTGACTGCAGGTTCGTGCAAGGCTACAGAAGGCAGCAACACAGGCGCGCATCTGGCTATCTTTGCACACTAGACCTAACCATCTCGACAGAAAAATGCGCGCAAGTCGCTTTTACGCGAAAAGCGATGTCTGGTTATTCAGTATGCATCAATGGCCAACCTATCTTCTACAAGAGAAATAACCGACAAAACGCTAGAATATCTTTTTTTTTTTTACATAGGGTGTTTCTATTCAATTGCACCAAATTTTTAAAACTGGCTTGTGGAACTTAGCCGAATAGCCCTTGATCTAACTTACTTGATGAGGCGGCCATTAATTCTACGAGAAATCAAAATACTTTCTTGAATAATTAACATAATTACACCTATTAAATTCCTATTTAATTAATATACGGCACATATTTCAATTTAAGAATTGTAGCTAGCGAGTATGCAAGGCATATTGATTCGGGATGCGTTCTGAGGATGGTACTGGTTTCGATATACGAGCCGTCAAAGTTGCGGTAAAAATGCAATGTTGTTCCCCTTACTTTTAAAAGAAAGCGCTGTTTCATGCATTGATGCACAAAAGTAACTGGGACGCCAATGCAATTCGTCGGACACATCGAAATTTAAAGTCGCAGCTGGTGGGAGCCCTGAAAACTCGTTCCAAGGAGATATGCCTCGCGAACTCACCGGCCACGATTCGTAGATTGAAATGTTTGCCGTAACGTAATCAATTGAAAATATAATTAGCGGGATTATGTTAATTATTCAATTAGGCATTTTGATTTCTCGTAGAAGTAATGGCCGCCTCATCGAGCAATTTGTATCAAGGGCAAGAATTGCGCTAACTCCTACACGCATTTTTTTTTTTTCGAAGTTGGGTAGAGCTTAAGAAGAACGAAAAATAAAAACTGCACATGATCATGTAGGATCCTCTGTGAAAACCCGCATTTTCCCAGATAAACCCATATGACCCTACAGGATCATGATCTTGTCGTTCGGTCGCAGACCAGTGTGTGACGATGATGACGAACGGTGAATTTCGTGAGGGCGAAGAACCCGCAGCGCAGCTGTCGCTGTGACAAAAACCAGAAAAGCTGAGCCCGACAATAGTGAGCTACATGGACTATCATCCCAGAAACGAGACAGCTGAGCGCAACAAAACCACACCTTGTTCCAAGGCCCCTCATCGTGACGTTTGCGCGCGGGAAACAAAAGAGCTCTCGACCTCATTCACGCCCTAGCTATCTCTTCGATGACAATGGCCCTGCCTTTGGAAGCCGCAAATAGTGCGGTGTCGCGTCTTCGACGCCGAGCGCAACACGCCCTGCTTACGGCGGCAAGTGAACCAGGGCTCGCCCCTTGGAACGCAGGTTGCGAAGTCCAACGGAGTTTTTCAGTGGGCAGGACAGCAGCACGTAGGATTTCTCCCAACGCGCTCATAACTAGCGCTATATATACTACCGGCCGAGCGAAGGTCACCGTGGCCAATCACCAACTCTTGTTGCGAACGAGAAAAGGTTCGCGAGTGCAGGGCCTGGGCCCGCGTGTTTATAGATTTACCCTCCACTTACGCAATCGGCCTCGCTTTGTCGTTGCAAACGCAATCCATAGGGCCAGGTAGGCACAAGATGCGATGGGCGTGTGGTATGCTTGGCAAGTAATGAGCAACTGTAGTAGGTTTTTTTTTTTTTTTCTGAGTGCAGTCGGTGGCGGCTGCGTATGGCGTGGCTAGAGTGTACTATACTCCGTTTCAGACATCAGGTGTAAAGCTGTGGAGGCTAGAGATACTTTTTCCAGCGGCCACGTCCGCAGTTGGAAATAGTTTGATGTCCTTGCTCGTAACTGTGCGAAACTCTTCTTTATAGAGGCTCAGTATTGAATCAAAAACGTTTTAATCCTTAGAAACAAACGAACTGGGGTATACGGTTATCTAGTGCGGTGTTTGGGATCAATTTGTTTTTCATTGCGTTTCTTTTCGGGCTCTTTTTTATTGGCAGCCCGTCGCGGCAGCCTCACGTGCAGTGAGGCGTGCAGTGAGGCGTGGACGCAACACGCAGAGCGATACATTTTCGTAACCGAACTTCTTGCGTAGCTTCCACAGCGTTGCACCTGATGCGGCTGAGCGCGGCCGGGCGCCCCTTGTCTTGAAAGCGATCTGCAGTGGGCACAGAATCCATGCCCCCAGAGGGCTGATGGCTTCGTATGCGCTGTGTTCTTGCCACTTATTTCGCGTCGAAGCTAGAGGCAGCACGAAGGGTAATTCGCTCGCTGCTGCTGCCGTTCTTTCTCACGCCAGCGTTTTAACGGCAATTGAGTGTACGCTGTCGTCTAGGGAGATGTGTTCATGTTCGCCAGTGCGTGCGTGACACCATATGCCTGCCAATTTAGTTGATAAGCTAATGTGTACAAGTTCATACCGTCGATAAAACTACTATTCTTACTTCATATAGCTGTCTAATAAATTGCTATCACAATGCGTGCTTCGCCTTGCGGGCGAAACTGCGTCGTTTTCGACCAGAGGCGCTTCCATGGGCCAGCGAACTTTAGCGCGCACGCGGGAAGCAGCTCCCAAAGTACTGACTTCATAAACCAGTCGGGACTCGCATTCCGGCATGCTTCAAAACGGAAGCGACAGAACAGTGAATTACCAGCGGTGCAGTGCCTTCCTCGACACTGAGCGAATATATTTCGAATCTTATTGACTGCAACACTCCATAGCTATCGCTGCCAACACGTCGCACTTAAGATTTTATTTCTTTTTCTTTTACTAAAATGTTGCTTGACAGAAACTCAGCAGACTAAACGAAACAAGTTCAGTAATAGGGACTTTCACGTTTAATGATACGAGTGCGCATCCGAGGCCTTGTCAGTGACAGGAGAACATGCGGACAAATAAAACGTAGAGTCCATTGAATATGTTGTATACTATACCTGTACAACGCCGATTCATCACCCTTTTCTTCTTTTTCAGCCGTTCTCAGTATTTCTCGCACACGTTTGATGGATCGTCGTAGAACACGAAACGCGTCGTCAGCAGTGTTCCCTGAGCAAACTGACAAAGCCCGTTCCGCGGCTCATCCGAAAAGACAGAAGTTTGAAAGAGTGTTGTGTCCTTGCGCATGACTGACTGCTCGAGTGTCGTGGTCATGCATTCCTCTTGATGTGTGGAATCCGGCCAGATGCACTCGCGTCGACGACAAGAGAGAGAATGCTGGGCAACAGCTGGCGGCCGAGCAGCCCGTTTCAAGGCTTGTAGCATGAATCACGTGTATCCCCACCATTTCAGGGCATGTACACGACGCGCTATCTCCTGGCGGAGACCGCGCGCCAATTTCAAACTGTGCGGCAATCAATCAAATTGCAAGGGATATTTTTACTGCAACTGTTCGAAACGAACAGCTTCGCTGGATATAATATGGTTGGGGTTATGCACGGTGGCACACGGTGTCTGCGCCTTCATTTTCTTCTTTTTTTTTTGCGTTTGTGTTGCCACCTTCTCAGCAGTGTACGGTGCGCACACTTGGCAAGCTGTACGGGGCATGTGTGTTTGATTACACTTGTTCTTTCCGATTTTCTGTTCACTTTTTTGTTTACTTTTTTGCCATCGCCGGTCAAAACGTCAGATAGTTGGGCGCCCTTGCGAAAAATGAATGAATAAAGCCTTTATTTTAAGGAAGGGGACGGCTCTAGGCCGCTGATGGGGATTAGGAGGGGAGGGAATGTGGGTACCCAGACTCTTGCGAAAAATAGAGACACTTTTTCAGAGCTGCGCGTGCAGTGACCTCGTGAGTACCGCAGAGATCAGCTGGGCAACGTTCTATTTTTTTTTTTTCGCTATACCCACTTGAGCTCCAGTTTCCATCTGTGCATGCCCAGCAGCAGTAATTATAGCCTCTGAAAGCGTGTGTTCGTTATCATGCATTGCTTCAAATACCCTTGTCGTCCCGAGCTCGCCGCTTTGCTGCAGTTTTTGTTTGTGCGTGTTTATCTGAAGTAAGATAAAGCCTCTGTGTCGTTCGCAAATGACGCAGACTTACCGCCACTATATCGCCGAAAGGAGGGCATGTTCGGCCCAACGGGGCGAGAGGCCTCTTGGCCAGTGCAAGGCAGCGACTACCGCGAGAACCAGGAAAGCAGCCGCCGTGGGGTGAAAGAAGGAAACGGAAAAGAAAAATTCGCATTTCTGCCGGAAAGGCGAAGCACCGATTTCGACAGCAAATTAGTAGATAGCTGTATGAAGTAAGGATAGTAGCTTTATCAGCCGTATAAATTTGTAAACATTCGCTTACTAACTAAATTAACAATGATAGAATGCGTAAGCGTCACTCAACGAGGACGTAGAAAGAGACATACAGAGACAGCGCTGTCTTTGTGTGTCTGCTTCTTTCTACGTCCTTGTTCAGTCGCGCTTACACATTCTATCATGGACTCAAACCAACTAGCCTGCCAACGCGTTTTAACTAAATTAACCAGCACGGTGTGACGCGCGCATAGGTAAACATGCACACACATCGTTCGATGACATCGGGAAGTGTCTGCGGAAACGCTGGAGTTAGGAATCGCGGCAGCAGCCGCGAGCCAATTGACCTCCGTGCATCTGTCGCTTCAACGCATACTCTGCAAACATCGCAGATCGCTTTGAAGATGAGGCCCGCGCGGCCGCGCACTTCAGCCACGTCGCAGACCGCTTTCAATACACACGAGCGCCAGCAACGCATCCCTGTGGCGTCTGCCAAAGGCGTCTACTACGGCGTCCGCGATTCGCGTGGCCAACGCCGTAGTAGATGTCGCGCTTGTCTCCATTCTGTACAGAGCGGCGGGCGAGGAAGACATCGAGGCGCCGCAGCAGACCCGGAAGAAGAACGTCCCTCCTCCTAAATCCCCTCCTCCTCCCTCGCCTCTCCCCTTGCCTCTCGTGCCACAGGAGAGGGCACGCGTCCGGGCCGCGTTCCTCGCTCGCGCATGCGAGATTGAACCACATCCGTCGGCTCACCCTCACACGCTTTCACTCATACGGAACCTCACGGCGACGGCGACGGCAGAAATGCGCCTGGAGTGACCATTTAATTGTTATCGCAATAAAAAATAATAATAGTAAAATATCCGAGGACGCCTAAGCGCTTCATATGAGTTGTGAATGCGAAAGCATTACAGTTCAATCAAACGCAGCTGAACGTTCCTCCTATGTGTAGCTATGAACTCCTCGCGGGCAAGCGAGCGCGTTTAGAGGGTTGGCCAACGCCTCCTAGATAGCACAAGGTCAGTGCACTTATATCCATGACGTCATGCTACCTTGTCCGACTGCCATAGAATCTAACGGGGATGCTCTCGAGTAAGCCTCAGTGATTTTGACGTCACCGCTTTCGTCACGCCGGGCTTGTCAATGAAAATTTCTGTCCAAGTAGCAAGACGTCATAAAGCCGAGTGCACAGGCGTGCTATATAGGAGGCGCTTATTTGGCCCAGTGGCGAAGACATTCGGGCTCTGAGCGTGGGGTCGTAGGTTAGAAACTAGCTACCGCCAACGGTTTCCCTTTCAAATTTATTCTGTTTTATATGCGTAAGCACTTCTATGCCTACACGACGAGGAAACCTGTCCGTCACGTACTAGACGAGTCACTATAAAGAAATTATCTATAAGACATTATTTCTATGTAGGCTTCCTTGAAATATTTGTTGACGGTGGAATAAAAGCCTTCCGAAAACCACATGTAGAGTAGACATGGTGTATTGTAGACATAATGAAAATTCCGATTTTGCGAAAGTTTAATGCCAAACAAGCCACATCCCCGTTGCGTTTCGATAGTCGCGGGTGGCGCCTTCCGTTGTGGCGTTCCTTCACCGATCTATGAGGGTTCATGCGTAGGAATGGTCGATTAATGTTTTTTATTCGATTAGGGATTAATCATTTATCATTGTAGCCTTCAATCGATTAATTGCATTCGATGCAGGTTATTTAATCGATGAATTGATTAACCGAAATTATTCCCGTGTACTTTTAAAAAGATTAAAACACAGTTATCCACTTTTGTAGGACCCTATTTTAACGTTTGAGAGGTGGCACCAAGTTTGAAACACAAGTGTATAAACGTCTGCTAAAGTATAATCCTTAAATTGTTAAAAACTAAATATAGTTGGCACAAGTCACTTTTGAAAATATTAACAATATATGTTATAAAATCGCGATTAGTGCAGAATTAAATAAGATAGATGGCACTAGTGAATCCGTGTACAATACAGTTAAACAAGAAATAAGAGAAATGGAAAAAGTGAAAGGTGGAGACCAACTGAGGTATGCAAGAAATTGCAATATGCGCAGGAAAAAAGAATATTATTTGTTTAGCATTTTGAACCGCATGCTCTTTCTTTACAGAGCGAAGGAATGTCAATCGCTGGGATGTTGGGTGAAACTATCTTCATTAATCGGCATACTTATTATCATTTCAATTACTTGCCCAAACTTACCACTCATACTGTCATTCACGTGTATGCTTAGTGCTTTTCTTTGTGTTTTGTTCGGATGAACACGCATTCTAAGCTGTAATTGTACAGTGACTTATTTAGTTTTGTATTTATGCGAATGTTACCTGTAAATGAAAAGTGATTTCTGCATTTTGTTGTTTTCCCGTTCCTATCTTTCATAACTTGTATGACAATTATAATTTCTGCATTCATGTCAATTTTTCGCCGCTGTGCGAAAGTAACTTTGTATATATAGTCCCATTTATCCACACATTGTTTATATTTATTGTTTTTCCAATACATGTGTTCACCTTGTATTTATGCATGCATTGCTACGTGTTGCCAAAGAAACCAATAAGGGACACAGACCTAGCCAAGCCGATTTTATGGCTTTTTGTCTGTGCCCCTGCCATCTGTACGTTGTATAGATACGAAATAAAGTTCAAAGTTCAAAACGACACCTTCTGCCATAATTGCGATAAGAGATGCTCGGACGGTATAGATTTATTGGAAACGACATAAACTCCATCGCTATGTCAGCATACGTGCTCCAAACCGGCGCGCATGCTTTACCACGTCCTTAGCGGACTGGGAGTGGCACGACTGTCAGCGACTGGGTTGCTAAGTGTGCTTTGAACTGCGAGGGTATTTCGAGGCTCCGGCTTCGGCTGGCGTGCGGTGGAAGAGATGGGAAGCTCTCGGCTCGGCATCACTGGGGGCTCGCGAAAACAGTCGACCGACGCTCTACCACAGCCGTGCAACAGTCATTGCTCGTACGCCGCCACTGCAGTATGGTTTCCAATTTTTTTCGCCGCTCCTGTGGTACTCTCGAAAACGATTAATCGAACATGGCTAATTGATTAGCTCGATTAAGTTAAAGGTGGACATCGATAAAGATTAATTGATTTGCGGTATACGTTTAATCGATTATTCGATTAATAATTCATCGATATTACCAAGCCTACTCATGCGCTTCACGTTGCGCAACAGAGACAGATAAGCAGTCAATGATTGGATAAGGATTATAAGGAACGATGAGGGGTCATATGGGTCTCATCACGGTTGATAGTGGTTCGACGCGGATGGATAAGCTGTTAAAGAGCGATAAGGGCTTGTAATGGTCGGATAAATTCTGGTAATGTTAATAAGCACTGAGGACGGTTGATAAGGGTCAAGTCCGATAAGATTGATAAGGACCGATGAGAGTTGATAACGGTCGCAACATGTTCGATAAGGTTGATATGGACAGGTATGGGTTGATAAGAATATGATCGATTGCGTTAAGTTTGATACCTAGTGATAAGGGTTGATAAGGGTCAGATCGAGTCCGATAAGGTTGATAACGACTGATAAGGGTTGATAAGCTTTATACTGGTCGGATTAAGTTTCATTGATAATGATACCGGTATGCATGGAGATGAGATAATGGTGCAATGCTTACGCATACTTAGACAACTCCCAGAGGAGTTTGTCCGTGAATTTTTTATACACTATTTCTTTATAGCGATTACCGAGGCGAAGTTAGAAGGCATACGAGAGCTTGCGGAGACAAGAAACGCGCCGGTAACACAGGCTTATCAGAGTGAGGCTGACGTGGCGTCGCAGCGATGCCCTCTCCCCTCACGCAACACCTAGAGCTGCGGGAGGTGTTGCCGTCGAGGCGTGAACGTGACGTGGCGTCGCAGCCAGTGTGAGTGTAGGTGCCGTTACAGACGCCGACTTTTTCGATCGATAGGCCATTTGACGCTTTCGCATCAAAAATGCGAAAAACAGGGGGAGTTTGTGAAAACAGCTACACTCAGGAAAAGCCAACCTGAAGTTTGCACGCGCACTCACACCGGCCAAGACGGGAGGCCGCGGGAGGAGGCATGTTCTGAAGGGAAAAAAAATCGAGAAACGGGTATGAACACAGTAGGCGGTGCACCTTCGAACATACGAAGTCCTGATATGTGCCTGGTCTCGTCCCCGGCCGTTACTTTGGATGTCCCTGATATAAAACGACTGCTTACTATTCTTTTTCTAAGATCAAAAGGGATATACTTATATTTCTTTACAACACAAGAATACAAAGAAGAAAATAAGTTGCTCGAAAGTTCACGCAGACAAAACGTAGAGCTAAATAAAAAAAAGCTACAGATCCCACGCACTGGGGGAATTGATGTAAGCGAAGCTTTGTATGCTGTTTTATTTTATTGACCTGTTAGAAACGTTAAACTGTAATTGAATTATTTATTTACTTATTATTTATTTACAAATACTGCAGGCCCTATTCGGGCCCAAGCAGGAGTGGGTACATACAGCAACGTGAATTACATATGTCAATTAGCAATTGAGAACACAACAAAAACATGTACATACATCATTGTGACACTATACGTAACAGAAATAAACATGAACATACAACAGTGCAATACATAAACAAAATAACAATGAAAAAGCGTAACGCAAAAGCAACTGCTTTCATTGCGGCAATTTAGAGGTCACAGAAAAGGTTATTTGAAAGCTGAACGAACGATTCTGTTGTATTAGCGTTAACTACTTCTTCGGTTAATTAGTTAATTAGGGTAATAGATTATTAGTCAGCGAAGCCAGAGTCTTATTAGTCTTTGTTTGCTGTTTCGAAATTTTCTTAAGTAATTGGTTGTTTAACTGTGTCTCAGATTCTGAATCAGAAGTAGGACCAGGATTTAGCTCTATGTCTCCGGATGTTAGTAGTAATAACCTGATCACATGCAAACAGTCGCATAATAGACCAAACAAACACTGTAGGGCTGTAGGTAATTCAATCAATTTTATAATTGTATGTATACATTGTATACATACATTCGAGGTTTGCACTACGTTTTGCTGCGTAGCGTAGACACTCCTGTTCCGCTCGACGCTTCTTTCGGGCCATCGTGGCCTCCATGCTGAGTGCGCGCTCTATAGCCATTTTCCTGACGCGTGTTTACGTGTTCCTTCTGCATACATGGCCAGCACGCTGCTGAAACGTGTTGTGACTTCGGGATGGAGGACGAAAGCCGGACTCTTTCCGCAGACGAAGAAACGAAAAACTTTCTACAATATTTACAGATAGTAGATGATAGCGTACACGTAGCAGTAAGAGCGCATCAGACCAACTGGGCGGCTGGAAGCGACTCTCTTTGCTCACAATGGGCCGGTTCTCCCTTAAATCCCTTCGGCGGCCCCTCGTCGGCAGGAACCAGGCGGGGCAGGGTGATTACGTCGGCCGCGTCGAATTCTTGATTCGTCGCGGAGATGGCTGGGCGCTTCTTGAAGTCGCCTCCCGTATCGCATTGCGATGCGTGCGACTGTAGATTTTTTTCGCTCCAATCGCAGCATGTGAAACAGCCTTAAGAACACTTCGACTTCATCAATAGAGCCTTTCTTCATTTTCGCTTTGCTCTCCTTGCCAACAGCGACTATTAGCTCCAGATGATGTCTGGCCGCGATATTTCAACATAACAAACATACGGGAGGGGAGGGGCGGGTGGGAGGGGGGTAAGGAAAGTAATCTTGACAGCCGCTCCGCTACGAACTGTGGCAGTAACTATGCAGTAATGGAGTACCACTGGGCTTAAACAAGAACCTTGTTACCTTTCTAAGACGTTCATCGGGTCTGTCTAATGAGGATGTCTTGAAAACAACGTCCTTTAAGTTGTGGCTGGATTCTGCGCTGATCCACCGTGCTAACACCGCCCTCACTAAGATACCGGTAGACGGTTGTGATTTGCTTCTTGTTCCGCACTTAAAATGCTCGCACATAGCTTTATATTCGGGTGCACTCTTTGTTCACTTGTTTTCAGCCTAAGCCTTGCATTCTTTTCTGCCCCTGCTGTCGCCAATTAGACAAGTCTTTTCCTGAGCTTCTCGTTAATCCTTCCTTAGGGCAAGGAATTCTGAGGCGCTCCGGTCATCGCGTCGAGAGTGCTAGCCGTGATAACATGACTGCAGAGCCCCCCTTGTGTAGTTTTCGGTGTTTTTCTGCAAGCTCTCCATCCGACTTCCCCATAGATCACCCATTCTCCGGTACGAGTTGAAATAATTGAGCTTCGACTTCCGTCAGAGGCAGTGCCTTCGTCTCAATTGTTTGCTTTCGCTGGGAGGTATTCATAGAGAGAGCGAGACATTCATTAATAGATGCCGGAGGTGTTTGCCTGCAGCCACGCGCCCAGCGTTCTACGTTACAGGGCTAGCTTCCTCTTTAGTAGCCATAGTTCCCCGGATACACTCGCAGTTGATAAACGAAAACGAAGGCATGCTTCTCAAGATGACGAGTGTGATACATGAAGTGGTGGATTTGTACATAGTGCAGATTCACGAATTACTGTCGCGAAGAAAGTATGCCGCGGGACTCTCTTTCATATTTTTGTGACTGTGGAGTCTTCCTCGATTCGGAGAAGCCTAGCAGAGAGAGGTGCCCGAGACGTGTAACTATACGAAAACGTGCGGTGTAGGCGACTGGAGCCTTTGCATAGGGGTGGTCGCGCAGGCGGAACTGGTCGCAACAGTGCCTCAAGCACGTGCTCTCACCCGGCCGACGCAGTCGTGCATGACTAGGGGCGACGGTACTGCGCGTGCGCAGACTACGCAATAACTAGGGGCGACAATACTGCGCATGCGCAGTACCGTCGCCCCTAGTTATTGCGTACGCAAGCCGCTTGCGTCCCCTAATCTAAAACTCTGTAATAACTTTCTCTAAAGGTGCGCGCCGTCAAAGGGTTCTTCAGCGCACAGCCGACCTTGAAGGGACTCCGAAACAGATGGGAACGAGTGTGTGCGCGTGTCGCGGTCCGTTCTCGCTCGGCAGTACTACCAATCTGTCGTGGTTAGTTTTATTCCCTGCATGGTGTGTTTCCACTGTTGGATCACGTCGGCTTGCCCGATTGGTCTGACTTGGCGATTGGTGGAGAGGCCTGCGACTCCCACGGGTCCGCGTGTCCTGTGGATGTCGGAAGAAATCGATTTAAGGAAGGGGTCTCAGTCTTTTTGGGGTGAGCAAGAAGACAGCACTCCACGACGCCACTTCACCACGAAATGTCAGGCCAGTCATGGCAAGCCTTCGACGACCGCTACGTCATCGCTTTGTATGTTGTATGTTTCACAAGTGTGCAGTATAACTTTAAATTATAACGAGTTTATTAAATTTAGTTTGGCAAATACTACTCTTCGTCGTCGTCGTAGCGCTGATCTGCGTTTACCTCTGTCGGAGCTTTCATCGTTGTCTCTCTGGTGAGCTGATGCGTCTGAATGCAAACAACTGCGTTACTTCTCTACAATATTGTGACGCTCTTAGGTGCATAGTGGGTTCACGAATGTGACGCGCTTAGGTGCATAGTGGGTTCACGCCTCAACAAACAGTATGCGGGGGCACCGAAGGGTAGTGAACGAGGAAGACGACGTGTGGCTGGCTGGCTGAATCTCGACTGGCGCTCAGTTGATCAAGGCCATCGCTTCTAACTCTACCCGGCTTCAAAGTAACGCCTTTTGTGGGCGTAACAGAGTGGTGGAGGTGCTGGGTACGACAGAACGTACCACGGAGTCGCAACATCTAGAACTTCGCCGGAGCCGTCGTCTTGCCGGTCTCTTGCCAACGACCTTCCCTATGGCTCAGGACGGAGGTGGACAAATGCCAGCTATAGTTCCACCTTCTCAAAGGTCAGCGCCAGTTGGACCTTTGCGGCACTACATGGAACCACGCTCGTTCGCGGGAAAAGTGGGCGAAGACGTCGACGAGTGGCTGATGCACTACGCAAGGGTGAGCCGCTACAACCGTTGGGATTCTGTCACTCAGCTTGAATATGTTGCACTCTTTCTGAGTGAGACAGCGCTGATGTGGTATGATAACCACGGAGACTCCCTAACAACGTGGGAGCACTTTGTCGAGGAAATTAAGAAGTGTTTGGCGACACCCACGCCAAACAGAAACGCGCCGAGAGAACACTTGCTCAAAGAGCTCAAGCTCCTGGAGAAACATGCACCATATACATAGAGGAAATCCTCAAGCTGTGCAAAATCGTAAATCCGCAGATGTCCGAGGAAGACCGAGTCGGACATCTCCTCAAAGGAATTGCAGAAGATGTGTACAATTTCCTCATAAATCGGGAACACGTTGATTCCGTCTCAGATGTCGTGCGTCATTGCCGTACGTTTGAGACGTTGAAAACACGTCGCATTGTGCCAAAGTTTGGACGCCTGGCGAATGTGACAACCATTGCCAGCGTCGATGAGAGCCCGTCTGCCGATCTTTCGTCTACTATACGGCAGATCGTGCGTGAAGAACTGCTGCGGCATCAGGAACTTGCGCGCGACGTCATACGACAACCTGACGCTTATTACCCGCAACACATGGCGCCTGCCGCACCCTGCGCTTCCTGGCAACCGGCGGTATGTGTCACAGACGTCAACCACAGAGGTGCTCCATGGCCACGTGAGGACACATTTACGCCCGAACACCGACCAGCAGAACACCCTCGCCCCAGCAGGTTTGCACGCAGACCGACCGTTCCTCCTGTGCAGCAGGCTCAGCCGCTCCGCTCTGCTACACGACCCCCCACGGCTGAGCGCTTCGAAGGGCAGTTCATCGATCGTCGTTTACCTGTGTGCTATAGCTGTGGCGACTTGGGTCACATTGCCAGGTACTGCAATCGCCGCCAACCACCGAGGTTCGACCGATCGACGATGTCTAGGCGGTACCGCGCTCCTCTGGGCGAAACATATTCGCCCTCGCACACATATTTAGGAAGCTTGCCTCACCAGCACCCGGAGCCGCTACGGAACCGTTCTCCAGCATCCGATCGCAGCTTGACACCACCACCCGCTCCTCGTGTAAGCCGGTCGCCCTCTCCGCGGCGTCGATACCCGTCGCCACCTCCGGAAAACTAGCCAGCGCGGCCGTTGGAGGTGAGGTCGCTGGACAATCTTCGATATCGACAGAGATACCTCCAACCATTTGTATGTTTAAGAATAAGGTGTTTGTATTAATTGACGGGGTCTCATCCATGGCCTTAGTGGACACGGGAGCAACCGTTTCAGTGATGAGTCTTGCGTTTAAAAGCCTCCTAGGACGAAAGGTGATGTTTCGCTGGGACCGTGCCGATACGTTTCGCGGAGTGAGTGGGGAGTTGTTGTATCCTGTGGGCGTGTGTAATGTAGACGTTATCTTGGGTGGTCAAATATTTAACGCGGAGTTCGCTGTTCTACCTCATTCTGCGCATGACGTAATCCTGGGTCTTGATTTTTTGAAACTGTGTGGTGCCACCGTCGACTGCAAAACGGGTGAAATCAGTGTAGGTACGAGCTTTGCTGCGGCGTTTATGGAAGCCCCACCGTATCGTGAAAGTGTGCTTTGTGTATCCCGGGATACAGTTGTGCCTCCGTTATCCGCAACGTGTTTCAGTCGCCTGTTTCCCCACCACCGACGGAACGTTTGACGCTACCGTGGAGCCCGTTCACCTGAGTTGCATCAAGAGGAATGTACTGATACCGTATTGCACGCTGTCAGTTGTTCAGGGACGCACCAACTTATGGGCCGTAAACTGTTCGAGTGAACCTGCAATACTACCACAGGGTCTGAAACTTGCCGCCTACCATGAAGATCACGTGCTATCGCTCGCCATTCTTACAGAGGCCCTTGATTCTGCGGATGAGCGCCATTTCGCTAATGTCTGCCCTGCGGCGCACTCCTCATTTCTGACTATGGTAAACAAGTCGCTCAGCACTAAGCAGCGTCACGAAGTGGCGAATATTCTGCTAAAACATGCCCGACTGTTTGACTTCTTCCAGCAAGAGGGACCACCATTGTTTCCTCCTTCTCGTATACACCATCGCATCGATACGGGATCTGCCCAACCGCTGCGACAGAAACCATACAGAGTCTCACCGTCGGAACGCAAGGTGATCAATGACCAAGTCCACGAAATGCTAAATAAGAATGTAATCCAAGAATCCTGTAGTCCGTGGGCAGCGCCAGTGATCCTGGTTAGAAAGAAAGATGGTACATGGCGATTTTGTGTTGACTACCGCCGCCTCAACACCATCACTAAAAAGGACGTATATCCTCTTCCGCGTATTGATGATGCTATCGACTGCCTCTCATCAGCGTCTTACTTTTCGTCTGTTGACTTGAGGTCGGGGTACTGGCAGATTCCTATGCACGAGGCAGACAAGGAGAAAACGGCATTTGTAACACCAGATGGACTTTTTGAATTTAATGTGATGCCGTTCGGGCTCTGTAATGCGCCTGCAACTTTCGAGCGCTTCATGGACAACATCCTGCGTGGTTTGAAGTGGGAAGTATGCATGTGCTATCTAGATGATGTAGTGATTTTCGGGCGCACGTTCAGTGAGCACAACGCACGTCTCGATCTTGTGCTAGACTGCTTGGACAAAGCGGGTTTGGTGCTCAACTCGAAGAAGTGTCATTTTGGAGAGCGCCAAACACTCGTTCTGGGACACCTAGTTTATAAGGATGGTATACGGCCTGATCCAGCGAAGACTGCTACGGTGGAAGCCTTCAAGCAACCTCGCCATGTAAAAGAGCTACGCAGTTTCCTAGGGCTTTGCTCGTACTTCCGCCGGTTTATTCGTGGATTTGCTAACATCGCGTATCCGCTGACATGCCTCCTCCAGAAGGGCGTTCCCTTTGAATGGACTCCTGAATGTGAAGCTAGTTTTCGTGAGCTGAAGTCTCGTCTGACGTCTCATCCCATTCTCCGACACTTCGACCATGCGGCTCCCACAGAAGTTCATACGGACGCTAGCGGTATTGGTATCGGCGCAGTCCTTATTCAACGCGTCGACACCAAAGAACACGTCGTCGCCTATGCGAGTCGTTCTTTAAGTAAGTCCGAGCGTAACTACACCGTTACAGAGCAAGAATGTCTTGCAGTTATTTTCGCAGTACAGCGCTTCCGGTCGTACCTGTACGGGCGCCCCTTCTCTGTGGTGACAGACCATCATTCTCTCTGCTGGCTGGTTAATCTCCGTGATCCGTCGGGCCGGCTTGCGCGTTGGACGCTCCGTTTACAGGAATATAATTTTACCGTTTCTTATAAAAGCGGCCGCCGACACGCCGACGCTGACTGCCTCTCGCGCATGCCGCTTCCAACGACGGACTGCGACGCGGACAACTTCGACTGCTATATCGCATCACTGGAGCCGGGATTTCCTGATATAAATACCTTCAAGGTCGAGCAACAAAAAGACAGAACTTTAGAACCACTGCTCATTACTGCAAGACAATCAGCACCATCCACTCGTTTCTGTGTTCGTGATGGGGTTCTTTACAAAAAGAACTATTCTACTACAGGCCCACGATATCTTCTGGTGGTCCCGGAGAGTCTCCGTGTCTCCGTCTTGCGCGCTATGCATGACGATCCAACATCTGGACATTTGGGTTCTGCGCGAACTCTCTACCGCCTCCAAGAAAGGTTCTACTGGCCTAAAATGCGCCAGACGACCGCCCAGTATGTGTCCAGCTGCAGCGAGTGTCAACGTTATAAGCGTCCGACGAGTGCTCCTCCTGGTCAACTCCATCCAGTGCCACCCCCCAGCTCTCCCTTTGAGCAAGTTGGCATCGACCTCCTCGGTCCTTTCCCGCGTTCATCCGATGGAAATCGCTGGATTATCGTGTGTGCCGATCACTTGACACGCTACTGTGAGACAGCTGCAATACCATCGGCTACTGCAACCGAAGTGTGTATTTTTCTGCTGCGTTTTGTCATTCTCCGACATGGACCTCCCAGAGTCATCATCAGCGATCGTGGACGGCAGTTCACTGCAGACGTGGTCGAAGAGATGCTTCGTCTATGTGCTTCAAGGTTTCGACATTCCACCCCGTATCATCCCCAAACAAATGGCCTTACAGAACGCACGAACAGAGCTCTTACTAACATGCTGTCCATGTATGTCGAGTCAGATCATAAGAACTGGGACAGCGTGCTACCTTTCATTACGTACGCATTTAACACCTCAAAGCATGAAGTTACGGGCTACAGTCCCTTCTTTCTTCTCTACGCTCGTCCGCCTCGTTATACACTAGACACTATCTTCCCGTTTTCCAGCCACGATAATCTTTGCATATCAGAGACAGTCTGTCTTGCTGAAGAAGCCCGACGACTTGCTTCGTTACGCACTCTTGTTTCACAAGACCGCTCGAAGGCACGCTGCGACCGCCGACGCCGACACGGGATATATGACCCCGGTGATTTAGTGTTGCTCTGGAAACCAACCAGGAAACGTGGACTATGTGAAAAACTGCTGGCCCACTATGTTGGACCCTATTTTATTACGGAGCGCATCAGCGAATTAACCTACCGCATAGCACGTCTCACATCAAATGGCCGACGGTCAGCAAAGACTGAACTTTCGCATGTCGCCCGTTTAAAGCCCTTTATTTCTCGACAGCCTGTTTGACTTGCCCGGCGGGCTTCGTGTGCGCGGAGGGAAATGTGACGCTCTTAGGTGCATAGTGGGTTCACGAATGTGACGCGCTTAGGTGCATAGTGGGTTCACGCCTCAACAAACAGTATGTGGGGGCACCGAAGGGTAGTGAACGAGGACGACGACGTGTGGCTGGCTGGCTGAATCTCGACAGGCGCTCAGTTGACCAAGGCCATCGCTTCTAACTCCACCCGGCTTCAAAGTAACGCCTTTTGTGGGCGTAACAATATATACAAGCACTCACAGTAATGGGTAGCTACAGTGCCTGGTCGAATTCACTGTCTCTGAAGAAGGCTATATAGCAGTGCGTCTGTTGCACGCAAATCCCTACCAGAGCTGCTCCAACGCCCAATACATACGTGGCGTAACTCAAAGGAGTCGCTACATAAAAGAAGACGTTCAATCTCCTTTCCGTATTGATGCCAAACATGCACACACGCGCGCACGCGCGCACGCACGCGCACACGCGCCACACAATCGCAGACACGCAACAAAAAATAACGGGAGAAGAACCCAAGCTCAAGGATCTGATATATAATGCAAAAAAAAAAAGAAAAACTCGTGCACCGCCGCGCTTGGCACGTGAAGTCAAAAGCATCAGATGGTGTAAAATAAACACGGAGGCCTGATAGTACACTTTTCAGCTTCTGGAGGTTAAAACCCTCAATTTAACATAACCTATAACACTTTTCGCAATGCTATGCACTGGAAGAACAACGCGACTTTGTGCATATTTATCACTTGCAGGATAACAGCGAAAGACAGTGTGAACGATCTGTTCATTCTGCGTACATATCGCAAGACAAGCACAGTATATAGGGAGTGAGAATAATTAAATCACAGCCTCCCGGCGCTCGATAACGTGCGGAATGTAGATTCCGCAGGATGCACACGAGATCGATAAATGCGCACAGTCGCGCAGACCCTTGAGACTGAATTCACATAACCTCCTGTTGATCCGAATTTTATTTTGAAGCACGAAATTACCACGAGTGTCCGCGCTCGCCTTCATTTAAGCCGCAACTGTAATCGTTTCATTACCCCAAAAATAAAAAAAGAAGGAACTGACCTGCTTGATGCTAACGATTATTTAAGTGAAAAATGACTCTATCAGAACATATTTTGCCCTATAGATACGTTTAATATGCGCTCAAGGTAAGGAAAAAAAGAAAGAAAGAAAAGGAACGCTTGGCACAGACGCGCATTTGCCTCACACAAGCCAAGCATCTTTTTTCTTCTTTTTCTTTGTTTTTAATGGCTCGCTCCGCGCCGTTGACATAACGGTGCTGGGCTCGTTGGGCTTTCGCGACGTTTCAACGGTGCAAACACTCGTTTGAACTTGCTCCAGACCAGATGGTGCAGATGGTGTGGAATTGACACGAAGCACTTGTGGCAAACCACCGCCGTAAAGTTTACGCGCGTAGTCCGGCGCGCGCAGAAAATCGTGTTTCGACAGTGCAGCGAAACGGAGAAGGACCGCGCGCTGTATATCCGTGGCCGTTGTAAATGTTTTGCTGTACAGCTGACGTTCGGTGGCACAGGCAGATGCATTCTTTGTGTAGGTGACGTCCGGATGGATGGATGGATGTTATGAGCTTCCCCTTTGGAACGGGGCGGTGGATTGCGCCACCATGCTCTTGCTATTATACTGCTATTATTCGAATTTATCTGCTCCTTGAAACGTGCGCATTTTGGACCCCACCTATGTCTATGTCATCTGGTGCATGCTAAAACGTCGATGGCACTTGTGCGCCGGCGAACAAATGTTGAAACATTATGAACTTCGGCGATCATGAAGCTGGTTCAACGTCGCAGTTTCTACGCAGCGTAAATCGCTACGAACGAGGGCCGGTCCCGGAGATATTAGTCTGATACCCCAGTCACACGAGCATGCCAAAGGTCCTTTGAAGTTAAGGAGCATTGATCTTTCAAAGGCACATTAGTTCAAGGGATATGTGTCGGTGCCACACGGTCTCCAGATGGCCTCCGTTGAAGCTTTTAACAGAAACCGCAACGTATCCGTAGCGCTGCCGTCGCCTCGAAAGTAATAAAAAAATATGGCCCAAATGCGTCTTATAATAAATTTGTCATATTCTTTTCAACAATATGTAATTTGCTTAATACACAGAAACATCAAAAGAAAATGCACGCGTAGTAAAGGCATTACTTTACCAAATACAGATGTATTTATTGTAATGATGGCCACCATGTGTACCGCTTTGTACACCGCATGTTGGCGTCGATTATTCGTTGTTGCCCTTGCTTCAGCTGCTTTGTTTCATTCCTTGAGGCTAGGCAGCGGTAGGTGCGCGTAAACGCGGTAAAATAAATAAGTACAAAACAAAAGTGACGAGGGAAGAAGACGCGCAGAAAAAAGCCGAGGTGACTGGGATGCCTAGCAGCCGCTAACCAAAGAACCAAATCGCACATGGCACCCGTGTTGTGTCGATGTTGCTGCTGACGACAGGCAGTGCCGGTGTCGCTGTACCGGCGCGTTCATGATGGAGGTCGTGGGTGTACCGAAAGTGTTTAGTACTTTAGTAACAGTATTCAGTACTTATAAGCTTGTTCTGAAGAGGTAAAAATTGAACTTCTATATATTTAGAGTGTCGGACGCCCTCTAAGCAAGAGAGTATTCCCTTGAGGTTTCAAAGGACGAACGCGCACTTCTTTGACTCGAAGCTCCCTTAGGGCTCCTTTGCTGTGCCTGTCTGACAGTGCGCATTCTCCCTTGAATTAAAGGATCTTTGGTTCAAAGGACTTTGGAAGTGCCCGTGTGACAGGGGTATAACACGGCGCCTCAAAACGCGAGCTGTCGCATGACGAGGAAGTGATACGGGGAGCATGCGCCGAGCGTTTCAAAGAGCTGTCTGGCTTTGGAACGAGAGAAGCGTGCGTGTGCTCGTGGCCTAAAGGTTAGAGCACCGGGTTGCTCTAACCTTTGGGTCCAGCACTGCTAGCACTTGCATCGATTAAAATAATTTATTCGTCTTTCCTTTCTTCCTTTCTTTCTTTCTTTCTTTCTTTCTTTCTGCTGTTTTCCTTTCGAACAGCAGCCACAATCAGACCGCTGTGGAGCGCTTCGGTTGCGCCGTCGACATGGGAGTGCTTCTCTCTCTTCTTTTTTTTTTTTTGCGTTCCTTTTGTAGCGCGAAAGGGAACCAAACAGCATGCGCACATCCGAGTGCTTCTCTTTTTTCCTCCTGGCCGCCCCTCTCCCTGCCCGGGCCCGGCGATCGATAGCGCAGACATCAGCGCTACAGCGCCCTCCACTCCGGGCCTGAGGACATGTAACAGTATACCCGAACAAAGATATCATGCGTTCACCAATACGGCGCGCAGGGATGCTGGGGACAATGCGCGGCCCGGGCTCCGCAGGTCGGCCGCCGGTCCGTCCTCCTCCAAGCTGGCCGGCCAGCTCGTGTGTGTCGCGATGCGACCCGTTGTTTTGCTTGTGCGCCTGACGTAAACAAGTGCTGCAACATTCGTAATGCCCGTTGCACAGCAGGTACGCGATACGTCTGCCAGATGTTGTGGGCTCTCAAGTCTCGCATTGGATCGATCCTCTGACTCTTTCGGTTAAAACAATACCATCGTATTTCTAGTGCGAAGCATTCTTTATTAATTTGCCTCACTCCAGGCACATGCAGTAGGTGTAGTTGCCGTGTCGCCTTGTCTCGGGGCCTTTTCAATAAAGTTATGCCGATCTCACGCACTGTGCAAAGAAGGTTATGCGAAGCTTTCCGCGAGCTCTCCAGCATTGGTTGAGGTTTCGCAATGCGTTGCCGGGTGCACCAACGTGTTTGTGCAAAACGCACAGTTGTCTATGTTTGACGAGAGCAGCAACACGACGGTGACGACGATCGTATGACGGCGACGGCTTGGCTTCTACACCGGCTGTTCGACTTGTGTTTACGACATGCCAATTGTTTGATTCAACACGGGTCCTGCAGTGGACATAAAGATAGGCTGATGATTATGATGATCATGCCGATACAGGTACTTTGCGGGCGCGAGAGAGAGGCACACGGATAGTGAAGCCCTCTTTTACTAAGCAATGCACAATAACATACAATAACGAGGGGCTGTGGGCTTCCGTCAAGCTGCTCTTATGGTCAGCTTTTACCCACAGCCTCCTTAATCTGTTTCATGGAAATAAAAATTATCTTTAACTTTAATGCCTATATCACGTGGTGTATACCTTAGAAGGACGATGTTTTAAAACCTGTTCGACCGGAGTCGATATTGAAGGCGGTACGATTTTGCACAGCTTCTGCGTAGCGTTAGCTGCTTACCGTTGTTGCCGTTAACCGTTAATCGCGGCATAATGTACAATTATATGTAATGTCGAAACGTATATGTATCTCTCTGACGCCTGCAGCCTTCTCAGTAAAATAGCGCATAATATTCCTTCACTTTAAATTTTCTGATATTTGGCCTACCACCATTTTCGAGCCACCGCGTAGGTGCCCTATCTCTCCGGGACAATCCCCCGCAATGCATGTGTGTGCCACTGTGATACAAGGAGCACAGAAACATTAAATGTGCTCATATTTCTGTACTTTGATCTCCCGAAAAACATCACCTTGGTCCTCGTAACACCGCTACGTCCACGTCGCGGCATAGCTTGCTAACGATACAGTGAACAAGCCTAACCATTCCATGGCATTAAAGTTGCGACCTGTGCGGCGCAAATACATTGAACGACATTTTGCGTTGCATATATATAGTGAAAATTAGGGTAATTCTGCGCATCGCATTCATTTATACACCACTAGATTAACCGCTTCACGATAGCCTCACTCCACATAGATTCCTACATGCGCATTGAATGGTTGGATAACGTTTTTCTTTATATATATGATTGCACCCATGCGTGGAAAAGCGCTTAAAAAAATTCGCCGCCGATTACGATACTCTCTAAAGCGAATATTGAGCTCACCTGTTTAGATGTGTTGAATTCGCGATATATTGTGGCAAAGAATTTGATTCTGAGCGAGAGAGTCCTCTCGGCGGCGGCGCTGAGCCTCTGCTCGGGCAGCTCGTTTAGCAGCAGCGTCAGGCGAAGCATTTCCACCGGTTGCGTCTCTCATTGTTCTGAAAGAAAGCGTGAACAGGGGAACGCGGGGCGCGCGCAGACTGCATTCTTTAGCAGCGGCGCCACAGCGGCGCTATGTTTCTATAGCCCTCGCCGCATGCCTGGTCGCCGCCATTGAGCGTGTCTCGTGCGGCACTCCGCTTTCCTTCTCACGCTTACGCCATACTCTCGCCCTCCGCTTTCCTCCTTATGCTTCCGCTGCACCCTCCTCCACCGCATTCCTCCTCGTGCTCTCTTTACTCTAGCCATCTTTCATCTCCTGTGCGCTCCACGTTCGCTCGGTTACGAGGGACGCCGAGGGATGCCGACGCTCTACGCAGGAACGGACGCCTTAACAGCTGCGCTCTAATAAACGCGGTGATAAGTAGGGAAGGAGATAATAACAACTACTGCTATTTCTTGTTGGCGCTCGATCGCCTGAGTGAATATCTGCGTTCTTAGTGTGTGTGTGTGTATATATATATATATATATATATATATATATATATATATATATATTATGCGAAAGCGTGAAATGACCCATTTAGCGGAAAAGCTGGTGTCTGTCCTCTTGAGCAGCGAAACGGCACATAAATTTGGCGAGGATGTCTGGGTCACTCACTATCTTGGCGGATCTATTTACCGGGTATATATTCATTTGTTCCGCTAAATGGGTCATTTCACGCTTTCGCATAATATATATATATATATCGACAATTTCCCCTTAGCTGTCCTTGGTGCCCCTGTTTGTTTGCTTTGATATGAGTAAAAAATAGGGCCCCTCGATTTTCCTTCTTCTCGTTCACTATATATATATAGGCCAATGGTAACGATAATGATGGTGATCGATATGACCATCATCAAGATACGGAGCAGAAGCTTGGAGGTTAACAAAGATGCTCGAGAACAAGTTAAGGAGCGCGCAAAGAGCGATGGAACGAGAAATGCTAGGCGTAACGTAAGGCTACGTTCACACTTGGTCTCAGACCAGGCGGAAGCGGCAAAAACTTGACCAAGTTCGCCCGTCTAGGCGGCGATCCCGATAGGTCTCGGATCGTTTTTATCGCAACGGCGAAGCGGAAAGCTGTTCCACTTCACAGGAAGCTACACTAGCATGTAAAGATCCGGTCGTAAAATGTAATATCTTCCGTTATTCATTGTGAATTTTTAGGAAGAACAATAAGTGAAAAGTATCAAAACTATGCCTCCTTCCTCTTTAATGGTAGACGAAAGTTACAGGCGACACGCGCAGTTGCGCGAAATGATAGCTTTAAAGAACTGATGGGTCAGTGAATGAACATACCGCTTGAAATAGTGTGATGAACAGCGCTACCACGCGGACAAACGTACGCAGACTAGATGGATGTGGGCGAAAGAAAGCAGCAGTGGTTTCCGCTGCAGTGGCGCGGAAAAGATTTTCCGCCCAATTTGGCCTTTCCGCCCGTTTGCCGCTTCTCAAGTGTGAACTCAGCCTAAGAGACAGGAAGAGAGCGATGTGTATCAGAGTCCCAACGGAAATAGCTGATTATTCTAGTTAACATTAAGAGAAAAAAATATGGAGCTGGGCAGTCCATGTAATACACAGGGCAGATAACCGAAGGACCATTAGATTTCCACAATGGGTGCCAAAGGAATAGATGCCCAATCGACGACGGCGGAAAATTATATCGGTTGATGAAATTAAGGATTTTGCAGGCGCAAGGTTGGAATCATAATGCAAGGCACGGGTAATTTGAGATCGCTGTGCGTGCGTGTGCGTGTGCGTGTGTGTGTGTGCGTGTGCGTGTGTGTGTGCGTGTGTGGGTGTGTACTTCTGACAAACTGACACTATACGTCTGCAGTAACTCTGACAAAGACTACTCTTTCCTGCGCTGCACACTTGTTCCTAGGGGTACCGGTCGAGTTGGTTACATATGCATCAGTAGGCTATGTATTAATGTAGTGTACGTGCAACTGCTGTGTTGGACTCTGAACTGGACCATTGGCCCCGTGGGTGCCTTTGAATGCACAGTGAACGATGCGCGTCCGCGCGCATCACCTCTTTTCTCGTTCCTTCTTTTTCAGCTCTCTCCACTCCAACAGAGTGGAGTAGTAAATCAGGCGAAATCTGGTTAACCTCCCTTTCATTCCTTTTTACTCACCTTTCTTCGTCTCTCTCTCTCTCTCTCTCTCTCTCTCTCCGCGTTTACATGACCGGTGTGTCATTCCCACTTTCCATGTCAAACCTCTTCTTCACTTCATGAGCTTCTTCTTCCGCATATTGGACAACGTGTATATAGTATCTCATTGTACCATATCATAATCATCCGCCACCTACCTTTCCCTGTATTTCCCACTTCCCCATTCCCCAGTGAGGAGTAGCAGGCTAGAGACACGCTCTCCAGGCCGACCTCTCCTCCTTTCTCTCCATTAAAATCTACTCCTCCTCCTCCTCTTCTTCACGGCTTCAAATAAGTACGGCACGACGTATGTGTCTCTTTGACGAATTTCAGGTTGGCAGTTGCCTGCAGACGGCCTAACTGCTGCACTGGCTTCACCATGATCGCGTTTTCAAAGCTCAACAGAACACTTATGTCGAGTTCACAGCACTTGTCAAGTACGCGCGCAAGACGAAGAGAAGGTGATGAAATATGGAGACGGTTCAGGGATGTGTGCACACGTGCCGTCAGAAGTGCCGTAGTCGTTTACACGGTCGCTCATCCTCGTTTTCACTGAGAACGCCTCTTCTCGCCGCCTCTAAACCCTTTAGCATGATCGAGCCTTGCCTCTTTGGCGCATGACAGCATGCGCAGCACTCTCACTGATACACTCGCATGCACGTTAGATGAGAATTCCTGACGCCGGGGCTGTTGGAGCGGTGGCACAAACAGAGACAACCGAAAGGCTCCGTGGCGGCGCCTTAGATTAAAAGCGCTCCACGAGGGCTCTCGTCGCAGCACACTATAGCCTATAATATCGCTCACGGCCAACGCCGCCGACGCCGACAGCGACGACACCGGCTTTTCTGCGACACGAGCTCCTTAACGCTGTCGCGTTAAAATCCGGAGATGTTTGACGAACGCTCGTCTATTTAAGGCAGGATGGTGGCGCTAATTGCAAAGACGGGGGCACGCTACATTCTAAGCGAAGTAATTGTAAAGAGTACCTAAAAAAAAGATTGTCAGTTTCGCAAGGGCGAAGCCATGACAGCTATATCGAAGGTCTAGCTTTGAGCCTAAGCTCCTCCGACGCTGCGGCATGTTGGCGAGACGCAGCACGCTAGGCAACTGTACTGCTGGGCGCAAGGAACAACGTCCTGGCAGCCCCCAGGCCTCTGCCAACGCCCTCGTGATGAGGAGCCCCGCCGGTGGCTTTGCGTCGCACCTCGAATGTGAACGTGAGAAGACAAACGGGAAACCGTAGGCGTTATTCAATTCCCAGAGAAATATTAGATTACGTTAGCTCAACCTTTACTGCCGGCTCAGACCAGTGCATACACAAAGTAGCTCAGCAGAAACGCTATAGTTTGCTTAAAGCGTTCGTGTGCCCACAACGCTCCACGCCAGCAGCGCTCATGCCAGAAGCATCTCATATGTCCTGGGACGCATTATCGGACGATCACTTTCGGTGATACTATCGATTCAGCGTCACGTATAGTGCTCAACCAGCCGATCGGTTTATCCGGTTTTGCTCAACCATTCATTAAAGCGCGTACTGAAAGTGATATCTCCAAAAGTGACCGTCCGAGAATACATCCCCTGGCTCCGCCGAGCGCTGCGAGTTCTGCTGCCGTCGACGTTGTCAAGTAAGACGTTTTCAACTTGATAGTGGTGGCTTTTGCAGAAATGACCACAGCTGTGGAAGAGCTATTCGCCAGGACGGAGCCGTGGTGTATATGTGGGTGTAATTCCGGTACTTCTCTTATAATAGGAGTAAGGTAAGCTCTTCAAGAGCTGGCTATGACATATCTGCTTTTTTTTCCGGACGCCAGGTATTATCAGGTTGATATTTGGCTGAAAGAGGCACCGAAGGAGGAGTTGAAGGTCTCGCGGCAGATGTGAAGTAAGATGGTATAACCTCACGACGTGCGGATACCGTTCGGCAGAACGAGGGACGTGGTCTCTCCGAAGGTAGAGAGGCATGGTGGTGTGAAAGAGTCCCGGCAAGGTGTCTTACGTGCACTCTTAGTGCTTCAACTGCGCTATGCGTCTCGTTGAGGTGGTCTTTGGTGATCGCAATAGTTGCCACCGTTGACGCTTTTTGAGGAAGACCTACACAAATCCGTAGCGCCTGGTCCTGAACACCTTGTATAGTACGTAGGCTTGTTTTACTTGCGTTAGTCAATGCTGGCAAGCGGTACTGTAAAAAGGCCGAGGAAAAGTACCCTATATAGTTGCAGCATAACGTTTGTAGACATTCCCCAGGTCTTTCCAGCGAAGAACTTGAAAAGGTGACAGATGCCCGTCAACCGCTTTTCGGTGCCCAACACATGGGGGCTGCATGAGCTGTCAATTATGGCACACAAGAATATGTATGACCGAACATACGGTATATAACATCTACCCATTGATTAATACACTGTAGTGCGTCACGGGCTTACAAGTAAACGCCACAAGTGCACATTTATTATATAAAATGTTCACACTTTGATTGCGGACGTACAGTGCAGTCTGAGTGGCAGCTTTTTGGAGCATTGCACGTACCTGTAAGCGTGTCACTCGAGACGCCCAAATGCATACGTCGTCTGCGTACATTGATAATTTAACTGTGTTTGGAATCCGATCAAGGAGGCCAATCAGCGTGAGCTTAAACAACGTATAGGGCTCATTACATCGCCGTGTCCTGGAGGACGCCACAGTAGGTGTAATGTAGAGAAGTGTGGCCGTCATCGGTGCTCGCAAAGAACGATCGCATAGAGAGATAGCTGTGTATCCATCGAAACGTTAGACCACCGAGGACTACTTTTTTGAGAGTGGCGAGGATGGCTTCATGTGTAACGTTGTCGTACATCCCTTTGACGTCGACGAATGAAGAAGCGCAGAGACGTTTGCATCCTTGTTAGTGCTGAACGTAGGTAACCATGTCGACGACATTATCAGTCGACGATCGGCCACGTCGGAAGCTTCCCATGACGTCTGGATAGACGTTGCGGTATTCCAAGTACCACTCCAGGCGTCCGAGGATCATCCTCTCCATCACTTCGCCCACACAACTCGCCGTTGCAATCGGGCGATACGACGAAAGCTCCAACAAATGGCGCAAGCAACGTATCCGCTGCTTCTACAAGAAGCGGAGCTAGAAATGTATTCCAAGCTGTCAAAGTTTCCGCTTCCAAATTAAATCGGAATCAGTGCCCTTTGCTCTTTGTCGTTTACTTGGCAAACACGTCGAACAAGTGGCTCTTCGTGTTTCTGACCCAGTAGCCTTCCTCGGTGCGGTCACCATGTGATAGCTTATTTTCTGCCTAATCGCTCGCGGGTCTGCTCAGTTGCGCTATATTTGTTCTTGCCGGGCACAAGGCCTTGTGGCGTAGACGTTCAGTACTTTGTAATAGTTTGTAGTGAAGACGTATTATCGCTAGTCACTCGCTTACTCTGTGGATCGTCACGTAACGTTCAGCTTCGAAAATTAGTGCGCTGTCGGTGTAGTCCATCGCCCATGCTTCGACGCATAAATTCAAGAGTGCGTCCATTCGCTTATTCTTGATACGTGGCCATAGAGTAGACGTAAGTTTGGAGTGTAAGTTGGGTGGATGTGTGTTGGGTGGAGCTATCTCTCTGCGCTTGAAGCGGCACTACTCACTTTGTCACCATGTAACGAGCGGTACTCGCTCTTGCCAACGCTACGGGTTTGAAGTCCTTTCTTTGTAAGGTATCGATGCAACGCTAGCGCATGATTGAATTTTTTCTCGAGAAAAGCAGTGCATCTGGAATGTCCAGCAACACGGGCAGTTGTAGCAGCGGTCCGTGAACCTGTCCACACACATTCATTCCATTCCTTATTATGCCAGTCACTATTTTTTCAGCGTACTATGCACTCGTCTTACCTCTACCGATCCACATTTTACAGCGTGCATGGAGCACAGTAAATAAGCTATCACCCACTTTCATTTCCGACAGCTTACCGCACAGTAGCAGTAGAAGCGCTAACGATTTCGCATTCGTGCGCTTTGGCTTGAGGCAACGTGCGGCGAACAGCCAAAAGTGCCATCTAGTTCCTGTAGAACAAACCACTCCGCAAAAAGGGCCTGAACATACGAGCCAATTCGTTATATTTGTGACTTCTCCAGCGGCACGATTGTCTCCGACCGCGAAAACGGGCGAAAGAGCTAAATAAAGCTACGCGCTTTAAAGAATCCTAATTATTGAGACGTGCGCCGCAAGCCGAACACCACCCCCTAAAAATTTTTCTTTAATAAAAAGAAAGCAGCAGTACGGAACGATCGACGCATCTACGGGCAACATTAAAGAATGTCGTTTCAATTTGAAACTGCGCGTGTGCCGTTATTGATCCTGCGCTCGCCCAATTAACCGGGTCCGCTGGTTCCTGCGCAGCGCTCTGTTCCGCACCGGCCATCTCCGTGTGCGGCGCTCTCGATGTCTCTCTGCGGAGGCGAAGCCGGCCGAACTAACTGGCGGGCTCCGCGATATCGATTTCTCTCTGGGCTCGAACACCGCTTCCGACGGTCGTTTCTCTAGATGAATGTGCACGCCGCCGATACGGCCATTTCTCCTTCGAAGCGGTGCTTTGCTCGCTTTCTTTTGGCCGCTGATGGCCTCGTTAGCTGATGTACAACGCGGGCCATGTTGCGCGCTCACCTGTAACGCAGGTGCTTTAAAGCGACAAAGCGAAGCTTACTTTGCCTATAACCCACTCTAGTTTTTCGCCTGCCACTATGTCTGAGGATAGATATTGGTATATGGAGCACGCTGGCCGCAGTAGTATAAATCCAGAGAAAAGAGAGCACGACGTACGTTGTTTGCACACAGCATGTTTCTAACATTTAGGAACGTAACCTTTCAAGTTATTTTTTTGAAAACATGCAGACCCGCTAGCTACAAGTTGTTTCGTAGGTGTCTATTAAATATGAAATTATGTTGACAGTTAAATATGCTTTCTTAGATATTCACCTGTGCACGTCCAATGCAAGGGCTGTTACGAGGCATGCCAGCACTTCCAATCCTAGGATGCTTCACGCAGTCTAATAAAACGCAAGGGCTTAGTTGCTTCGGTAAGACCAACGTTACGTTTCAAAATGCCGAGCTCTCATGTGAACCCACCATGGCTCCGATTGCAAAAGACCTCCGGAGGTAGTGCGGCGGGCTTTTCCTCGTTACACGCGTGCGTTGCAAAAAGTCTACCCGTTTCTTCGTCGCGTATGTATCGAAAAATGCAACACGTGTGTTCACGCATGTATGCGCTTGTGCGCGAATGCATTTACATTACAGTGCATTACGTTCGCGGTCGAAATAATGTGGATGCGGCTACATTGTGGTAAAATAAAACATGCTTTTTTATGCTTTAGAGAGAGCTTTATGGACACTAAATAACAATTAATAGAAGACTCTTTTCATCTTGTATACTGAAATTGCTGGAACCGCCAGACCTTGTAACAGGGTGTTGAATTGATTAACTATTTCCGCATTCGTAAGAAGCAGCATACGTTTTGTGATTACAGGCTTCTTTTTTTTTCGTCTTCACAGAATATAGGGCGAAGGCAAGTCTCGTTACATTTACCGGCTACATGCGTGGCTGAGCTAATCCAGGTATTCAGCCTTTTCACTTGAGTGACTACGTCAACTGTGACGCTCTTTAAGCCTCTGAATAACGGCCATAACAAAATTTGTGGCGGAGATTACGCCGCGACTAGAGCTTATAATCTTTTGACCTTTCAAGCTTGTTCCTGGGTCACTCGAGCGAAACGGGATGTAGCTTGTTCGCTCAAAACTTCTCTCTCTCTCTCTCTCTCTCTCTCTCTCTCACACACACACACACACACACACACACACACACACAGACACAAACACACACACACACTTTCTCTTTCTCTCTTCTTTTTTTTTTCTTTTTCATGTGGGTGACTTTACTCCGAATATTACAGGGGATCGCAAGCGCACTATCGCGATGGTGTATCCAGGTGTGTAGAGGGGTGCGAGACATCACAAATTCACTTCGCGAGAGCTGAGGCTGTCTCAGCTTCATGCAATACGAGCTTTGCAAGGGTGTTCAAGTGAAGCGAAATCTCATACAATCCGTAATGCACGTTACTACGTGGCCAAATCCGCCGATGCTGGCCACTGTGTCTCCGTGCGGGAGGTGGCACCGTAGTGGCCTGCCATTTTCATTGAACGTCAAATGCCGCACGCTGTTCACGACGTTCGGAACTCGGCAAGCCTGTGGAAGAGCCGCAAGATGCACCGTGCCGCGCGTTTTAATATTACCTTTGTCATTACCTATTGTATCCGCATAACGCTCTGTGTTTCATTATGGTTGCATTTCTCTTCCCCTTTGCTGTTATTGTTTTTTCCTTTGTTTCCAGGTATCTATCGCCTTCGTTTATCCTTAAACCAAGGTATTCATATTCTTTTATCCGTTATATTTGCTGGCCCCGAATTGACACTGTCTCTTCACTGTTTTCATTGAACACCATAACAGCCGATCTTTTAACGCTATATTTCAGACCTAAATTCTCGCTTTCCTGTCCACAGATATTAACCAGACTTTGCATATCAATTTGCTAGTCAGCTCAGCTAGAAACACAATGTCTTCCGCATAAAACTTAAGCTGGAAGCTGCTGCTCTATTACTGCACCCGCCTATTTGGATGAGATATTCAACCCGATATTACTTTCCTCTAGCGCGCTTTCCATCCTCACCATGTACATCATAAACAGCAGTGGGGATAAAGGGCACCCCTGTCTCAGTCCCTTGTTGATATGAACTTTCTCCTCGCTCCTCATCCCTTCCCATTCAACGCAACCGGTATTTTCTAGGTAAATCTCCCTCAAAAGCTGTATAAAATCGTATCCCAAGCCTTACCCTTCCAGAATATCCCACAAATGTCGCGTTCTACGTTGTCATACGCTCTTCTAATGTCTAAAAAGGCCACATATATAGCGGTTTCCTTTCTACTCCAGGTATTTCAACACATTGAGTAAGGACCAATAAGTTATCATCTGGACGCCTACCTATTCTGAAGCCCTTCTGAAGTTCTCCTAAAATGCCATTATTCTCTGTCCATGTTTGCAGCATTAATGTAATTGCCTGCATTGCTAACCTGTATATTAGCGATGTAATGGTCAACAGTCTATATGAGTGAATTCTATTTTTCTCCCCCTTACCTTTATAAATTAAATTAATTCTACTTTGTCGCCAACTGTCGGGTATTCGCCTGTCTTCGAAACTTTTTTCTACTGCTTTCAACTGAGCTTCCTTACTTTTTCGTCCTAGTTCATTAATCAGCCTAACGGGGAGCTCGTCTAGCCCTGTGGCTGTACGCTTAGGAATTTTCTCTTCGGCTTTCTTCCAGTTCAAATTTCTCAGCACCAGCGCCTTTTCCACCTGTGTCTCTTTCATGCTCTTTTGTCCTTCAAATACAACCTCGTCATTGCCTTGGAAAGGTTCGCCTGTCATTTTTCGGATGTAATTTAGTGCCGCGTCCCCTTCCAGTTTGTTTCCATATTCGTCTAGAATATGTTGTTGTATTGTTCCAGACTTCCTGCCCAATAAGTTTATGGGGTTCCAAAATACTCTAGGTGCGGCCTTCTTTTTCTCACTTTCTGACAACCAACGTTCACTTTCACCTTTTATGTTGGCTTGAGCTAGTATTTGAACCATAGATTTTTTCTCCCGGTAGATTTCCCATTATCTGGCTACTTCATCATGCGGCAACTGCGCTTTTTTTCTTTTTTTTTTTTTTTTGCCTGCCTGTTCTCTCAGGAGGCCTTCTGTCGTTTGGCGATTGTTTCTCGCATCTCCCTGTTTCACCAGATTTTCGGTTTCTTTTTTCGTTTCCATCCAGCATGTTGCTTCTCTTTCCTTATTTCTGTCGTTATTACGCTGAGAAGCTCACCATATTCCCATTCATTGCTTGGCCATTTGCCAAGTTCTTCCTCGACTGTTGTGCCTATATTTGTTATTTGCTCAACGTTCAAATTTGTACTGGTCATATTGTGCTCATTGCCCTCTTTTCCAACTACATATACCATTTTCAAGAATATGTTTATGGTCACTCCCTATGCAGCTATACCCTTTTTAGTCAATGACCCTTTTTTCTCAACTTATCATGAATTCCTTCTCTCATCAGGTAGTAATCAATGGTCTATTTCCAACTTCCCACGTGGTCTGCCCTTCACACTTAGGCCCTGTATTCACGACAACGAGGATATGTTGCTCAAAAGATCTAGCATTGACTTCCCGTTGTTGTCGGTACAGCCATCTAGATAATGTATGTGGGCATCATGTCACCTAATATGATAATTTCGGCACCATTCCCGAAATCCTCAATATCGGCATTTAGACATTCCACTAACTCTGGAGTCTTCTTTCTGCAATTATTTCCGGTCCACAAATAGGTTACGCCCAGCCAAGTCTTCTTTCCGCTAATTCTACATGATAACCAAAGATGCTCTTGACATTTTGAACTTACTTTTTTCCATTTGGCTCCCTGATGGATGAGCATTCCCACTCCCCCTCCCTTTCTTTCCGCTTTAGTTTTTTGCACCCCTACCAAACATAATTATCAATAACTGGCGGCTCTTCCGAGTCTCTAAGGTGCGCCTCTGTAACCGCATACACCCCTATTTGTTCTCTATTTAATTGTTCCTCAATCTCTACCCACTTTTCCTTCACCGCCCTGCATGTTCATGTAGCCTATTGCATAGCGAGCTCTCTTTCTTGTTTTCCTCCTTTATTTCTTATTGACGGTGATGCTATTCCAAGGGGACCTTCTTCATTACTACCTACACTGGCCTCCTGATCACCCGTGCCCCCCCCCCCCCCCCCCCCAAAAAAAAAAAGCAACCGCGCTACCAACAAATCGCCAGCCCACTTCTTGTCCAACCCTGTGATTCAAGTGGATCCCGTTTCGCTGGAAACCACCACACCTCACCTTCTTACTTCCCTGTTTACTTCTACAACCTCGAAACCTTTCTTTCGGCTCATTGTCTATATAGCCTCATTAGCAGCCACTACGGCTCTTTGTACGTTACTGTCACGTACAGGCACCTCCGACACCGTGCACACCACAATCTGCACCTGAGGGGACAGTTCGCGCAAGTCGTCTACGCTCTTCGCCATGCGCTGGGCTAGTCCTGTCCCTTTTTTGTTTAGGACATCATTTAGTCCACCTGCTACTACGACAAGGTTGCGTCCGTGGGCATTTTCAGCGAGATTTGCTATTGCTCGCTTCATGACAGCACCCAATGTCCGTCCTTGAAATGTACCAGGCCGATAAGCACAGAATCTAAACCCTTGAAGTTCTGCCAATTATCACCAATGATTTAGAAGTAATAAATGCCACACAGACTTAAGGTGTGACGCGTGTTCACACGTCTTCAAACACGCGGCCACGCTCTCATTGTCCTACCAACCCAGTATTCCCGATACCAATGCATACTCACTACAATCACTAATAGCGTATAGTCTTGCGACTTCCAAACTACTATTCAAGCGCTATAAAGACACGTTTCGCGAAAGGACGCTCTGACTACCTTGCAAAACCAAATATACATGAAACACACCTGCACAAGACCATTCACTCTAAAGAAGATACTTGGCCCATGGCCAACTGCGGGCCTTCGAAAAAAGAGCACTTCTTGCTCTGAAAACGTTTTTAGAGGACACCGACATTTTGGGAAAATATTAAGTATCAGATGATCCGAATACGCTAAATGAGTTACATAAACGTTGTTCGTGGTTCATAATTGGTTTATGTGGTGATCGCAACTTTTTCGCAGTATGTGTAATTCTGTTCTGTACTTGCAGTGTTTTACACGTGTTGTGTGTTTTGGCTGTTCAAAACATCTGACTTTATATATGCGTACGTGGACTGAACTAATGCACAGAACTTTGCGACTCATGTACTGTTGGACGGTATATTTTTTATTGATCCGGTGTTCTACTGAGTGTTATATCTTGTGTCGCTATTTTCCCTTTTTACGCAAATTTGTTGCGTTTGCCAAGTGACAAGGAATAGCCGGTAGCACCATAAAGGCGCCGACCTCTCCTAACATTCACTTCAATAAAAGAAAAGAAAAGAAAGAAAGGAAAACTAGCCGATTACTATTTAAAGGCTAAAAATCAGCAAATCAAAAACAGAAGCAAGCTCAAGCCACGCACAAAAAAACTACTTTTCTTTTCATCGCCGCCATGGCTCCCTGGGAAAACACGTACGACCGCCGCAAACTTTATCGCAAAAACTATCAAAACAGGTGACAGCGCCCCTGTGCGTACGAAACTGTGCTCATTCATGTCACAACAGGAACGCATCGTGGACGCCTGCTTAGATGATGTGTTCGATGCAGGCCTGGTCAGGCGCAGCATAAGCCGCTGCTCAAGTGCACCTGTCCATGCGGGGAAGAACTGCGGAGGCTACCGCGTGGCTATCGTGTGGCTATTTCACTACAGACACCTGAATTCTCGCACCAAAGTACCAGCGTACCCGATGTCTCGCGCTGACTGGCTGCTGGCTCAGCTGGGTAATGTCCACTGGTTTACGAGCTTCTACCTGTCCCCCCAAAGATTCTTCCGAATTCTACTTCGGGAACAAGATATTGAGAATACAACATGCATACGTCACAGGGGAACCTTCGCGTTCACAACGATACAATTTTGTGTGGCTGTAGGCCCAGCCACGTCCCAGCCCTAATGGACAAGGTTCTCGATTGCATCTACCACCAATTTGATGGTGTCTGTCACCGACGGACCGACGGACCGACGGACCGACGGACCGACGGACCGACCGACCGACCGACCGACCGACCGACCGACCGACCGACCGACCGACCGACCGACCGACCGACCGACCGACCGGCCGACGGACGCACGGACGGACGGACCGACCAACCGACCGACCGACCGACAGACGGACGGACGGACCGACCGACGGACCGACCGAAGGACCGACCGACTTACCGACTGACCGACTTACCGACTGACCGACTGACCGATTGACCGACTTACCGACTGACCGACTGACCGACTGACCGACGGACGGACCGACCGACCGACGGACCGACCGACCGACGGACCGACCGACCGACGGACCGACCGACCGACGGACAGACGGACCGATCGACCGACGGACGGACCGACCGACCGACGGACCGACCGACTAAACGACGGACCGACGGACCGACCGACCGACCGACTGACCGACTGACCGACTGACCGAACGACCGACCGACGGACCGATGGACCGACCGAACGACCGACCGACGGACCGACCGACCGACGGACCGACCGACCGACGGACCGACCGACCGACCGACCGACGGACCGACCGACCGACCGACCGACCGACCGACCGACCGACCGACCGACCGACCGACCGACCGACCGACCGACCGACCGACCGACGGACCGACCGACCGACAGACTGACCGACTGACCGACCGAACGACCGACCGGCGGACCGATGGACCGACCGAACGACCGACCGACGGACCGACCGACCGACGTACTCGCTATTAAAGTGTCACCTTTTTTACGTGCCAGAAGCTCGTGGAAGTTTGCACCTCTCAGGAATGTGCCCGTTTTTCTTTAATCGGCGGCGCACTTCGGTCGCTCCGTCGGCTCTGGCTTCTGTAGCTCGGGCTAACTTCATCCAACGCCTTGGCTTCTGTACGATGAAGAGGAGGATTTTCTGCCACCTTCGTAGCCTGTATTAATTTCCATAATGTATTTAGTATCCCGAAACTCATTAACCGTAGATTAAGGCTTGCGTTGGGGCTAGTTGGAATATCATACATATGTTTAAAAAGCAGCACTGCAAAGTTGAACACAGAGACGAGAACAGCACGTATACGAAGTGCATCTGTCAACTGATAGATGCGCTTCGTACGTGCTGTTCTCGTCTCTGTGTTCAAATTGATAGATGTGCGTCGTACGTGCTGTACTCGTCACTGTGTTCAACTTTGCAGCGCTGCTTTTTAAACATAAGTATCGTTAACTGTAACCCTTATTAGGGCAGGGCGAGTAAGTGTGAAAAAGCAATACATGAAGACACCGAACGGGACTCGAGAAGGCGTTACTCTTCCTCACAAATTTGTGCGTTAGAAAGAGTCATGGTTATAGGCGGCTGTATATACGGAATCGGCATAGACGCCGAATATTATGAGCGATATAGCAAAACAAGTTGTCCCGCGATGATGTGTTCACTGCTTGAAATGTCCGCGAGTGCAACAGAGAAAGCGAGGAATCACGGAAACTACACTACATCGAGCAAGTTATCAGATTTAATATTTTCAACCTATGTATATTTAAGGCTTAAAAAGAATGCACCAACGAGGCCTGCATGCACAACTTCATAATTATACGACGGAAGACCCCACCCCAAAAAGACATCATTTCTAGCCATGTAGAATAGTACAGCAGCTACTACCAGAAAAATGGGAAGGCTGCACTGTAAAAATGTTTACACCCTTAAGCGGGGTTTTCTTGTCGCACTGGTAACACCCTTAGGGTTAGGCCTTTACAAAATTTTATAGAGGCCGACAACGGAGCTCTAACTAGATATGCGATGACAAAAGACGTAGTTTAAAGCTATGTAATAATTCTTACAGCCTTGGACGCACAGAAATATCCGACAGGAGAGTTTCATGTCTCTCCCTATGAAATTCTCTTGTCGGATATTTGTACCCACAGTGTGCAGTGTGCAGTGTGCATCGTGCAGTATCCGCGCCTTGAAATTAACATGGCGGTCAATAAAGATGTGCTGTGTTTAGAACATTGAATGGAGCAGCTGTCGCCCCCTCTAGTATGTGAGCAGTTTGTACACTCTGGGAAAAGCTTTTGGGACGCTGAATTCGAGTGAGACGGAAGAAAGAAAGCTTAAGTACGCACGTGTTTGGCGTTCGAAAGCACAGAGCTGAAATTGAGGGCCAAATCGTGCACTTGAACGTGAGAAGAGCACGTGTGGCAAGGTTAGGCCGTTGAGCGCACATGAATATGACTGATAGTATTCTGCAATTTTCGCATTGTAACACTTTCCGTACGCGATTGTGCGTTCACGCGGGAGCGAAGAGCGTATGGGAGGAAACGGAGCAAAACATATCCCCTACGGCTTAATTACGCTTGAAAGTGAGATTTGTGATTGTGGCCGTAATCGAACGCTGAATGCGCTTCTCGCTCCAAACTAACCCCGTATTCAGAAATGCATCGTAACTTGAAGCCCACGCTTGAATTGATTCAAATGACGCCTGTCGTGAACGCACTAAAGGAAACGCAATGAGCGTCTTTGGTTCCTTCGCACCAAGCGTCATTTATATCAAGTCAAACATGGGCTTCAAGTTAAGATTCATTTCTGAATACCGGGGTAAGTGTCTGTGAATTAATTGCGGCAGTGTCACATAACCGGCGTCACACAAGCATACGCACACACCTCACACACACGCAGTGTCGGTGGTCAGGAATGTAAGTACAACAGCTAGCAGCATAGCCCATGCATGCTCGCTTTTCTGTCTGGCGTCGTATAGTGACATGTTGCGCGACCCAACGTCACGAGGTTCCCGCGCATGCACACGCAGGCTTTGCGAGGTGATGGACCTGGACCCGAAGCTCATCCTCATCTGGCTGGTGATATTCTCGAACATTGGCGGAGCCGCCACGCCCGTTGGCGACCCTCCGAACGTCATCATCATCTCCAACCAGCAGGTCGCTGCCATGGTGAGAGCGCGCGCGCACGCTTGCCTGCATGCCCGGTGCGCAGGCCCGCCGGAACCAGTTTGGTCCGGTTCGAGGGCCCTCGCTGCTGCTGCCGCCGCCGCTGCCGCAACCCCCGTGTGCTTTCCAAACGTACCCGCTTACGGCGTCCTCGGCATTCGCGCGTTCTACATTCTACTTTCCCGGGTAAACAAACAAACAAACTAACAAACAAACAAGCAAGCAATGACACACATGAAGCTTTTCTTTCCTTTTCTAGTGTTGCGGCCTCACTCTGAGATCGTGTACGCATGTGTTAACGAAATCTGAACTCTCTCAGCAAATGACAAAAGATAGAGACATTGAGAAAAGAAACAAAATTGCGTGCACTTTGCGTAGTGCCTCCGATGCCCCTTTCTCCTCTCGCGTTTCTTTCCCCTTCGTCCCTCGCGCATTTATATGTATGCATAACGTTCACACATGCACAGTGTGTTTCCGTGCGCTTATTCCGTACTGTTTGCTTACGCGCAAGTGGTGAGGAGGGTGGCGGTAGCGGATACGATGCTGGTGACAGCAGTCGCTATACACTCGCTGACGACCTAAGCAGTTAGCACTAGCTGCACGAACAAAGCTGCATTTCACCTGCCCTCTTTGCCTCTGCGCTCCTACACGTAGTTCGCCAGAGACGCCGATTTTGGAAGGTGTTCGCCTCCACTCTGACGTCACGGAATTCAGCGATCGTAAATGCCTGGCGTTCTATGCATATTCTCCAAGCTGGACAGCGGTGTATTTGCCATCGCGATCTTAATTTAAGCTGTCATCAACTTACAGGTTTGTTACGCGTGCTTGTGGTGCGAGGCGCGAGCACTGAAAATGAATCGCTCAGTAATTCTTCTGAAGCTGTGCTGTGTTGATATATATATATATATATATATATTTATATACATACAGTGAAGCAGACGCGCGTATGAAGCGGTTTATTGACGTTTCGGCCGGGGTCCGGCCTTCATCAGAACCCCGGCCGAAACGTCAATAAACCGCTTCACACGCGTCTGCTTCACTCTGAATATTTACCCGGACCCAGAACTGCTCTTTTCCATATATATATATATATATATATATATATATATATATATATATATATATATATATATATATATATATATATATATATATATATATAAAGATTTCTTGAACATATATGGCGCGTGTTCGTTTCCGCACTCCACCGGAGAGCAATTCTAAACATTTTTTTTGTCTTTGAAGAGTGACACCTACCCTGCGGTACATATTCGATGTCCCAAGTTGGCGTCAAAGAGTTTCGTTGAAGAGCGGCACATACCTAGTTGGTCCGACGGTTGGTTTCGAACCCAGTTCCCTCAGCACGGCAGCCCAATTATTCTCTACGCATTAGACAATGAACTACCCAATGACTAAAATTGGCGGGCAAATGGTTGTATATAGACAAAGCGGCAGGCAGATAGACACGAGAAATTGCGAGAAGTATCCTAAGAATGCTAATCGCAATAAATAAAAAAAGGAGGAATGCGGGGCTCGTGACGTATCCGTGACGCAATCTCTAGACTCCGTTATTGGAGAAGGCAAACAGAGAATGTTGCCGGCGGAAGCTATAGTCGAGGCAAAGAGGGAGAGTGTGTCTCTCTTGGCAGTTAAACTCGCCTCTTGGCAACATTTCAATTTCTCCTAGCTCCACTGATAAAGAACCAATTAAAAATGAGACGAAACGCTCACGTAGACAACGATTTACAGCTTCCAGTGCATAGCCAGCATATTCGACGGAGCATGGAGAAGAACGCTTTGAGGAAAATCAGAACCGTAATTTACGCATTCTTACGAAGCACTGCTGTGGTCCACGGAGGAGGTGTCATAATTAGTAGAATAAGAGATAAAAAAAATGGAGGCAAGGATACAAAAGAAATACGGAGAGTAAACGATAGCGTCATCAGGTCGCGAAAAGGACCCTGAAGTTCATGCAAGAACTGGGTAGCATTAAATATACTTTCGGTCAAATATTTCCATTCAGAAACTTTATAGCAAAGAAAAGCTGTGTCTAAATGTATGTTTTAGCCAAAATCAGTATGCTCTGTTATTACTATGTGTCGTTTTGTCAGTTATAAAAAAAAATCAGAAAGTTATCTAAAACATTTGATTGATAGCACCACGACCCGCTCATATCAAGATCGCCTCACCAAGCTTTTATTCACAGAAAGCAAGACGCATGGCCAGGACCACGCTAAGAATAGCTTATGTCAAAAGTACATCCCATCTGGGCCCACTCAACCTCACGGGCCATACACAGGGACCTCCAACCCTGCCCTTGATGAAGATTTGATGAAGATTTGATTTGAAGATGGGAAAATGATTCGCATAAGTTGCTATGCCTTACGACTGTGTGCGTTCATTGCGAAGAATTAAACAGTGAACGCGGAGCGTTTCAGGGGATGAAAGACTGTGATACCGAAGAGAGGGCGACGAGGAAAGCGGAGGAGGGGTGCATGAAAAAACCGTGTAAGAAAAGCGTAGTGCTGCGCAAGACGGGCTTTGCGGCGGCGACCGCTACGAGATGGCGCCAGAGTACCGCGCCATCGTCTGTTCACCGATGGCATGCGACGAGCGCGTCCACCGATACCATGTATGGCAACAAAGCTCTGCATGAGCAGAGGTCTGTCTGCGGCGGCTGCTGTTAATCGCGCCCACTCGTCACCCACGCGCTGCCCCTCGCGATCTCCCAATTAGCGAAGCAGTCGCTCCACTCTTCGCTCCGCACGAGACAGATTGTCCACGCCAGCTAATATATCGCGAAATGAAAAAAAAGTAAAGATTGGGGGGCGCTTAAGCTTCGGCTTTAAAAGTGGAACGCGATAGCATTCAAAGATCCCTGAGTGCTTGTCACGCTTCCTGGCAGCTGCAGCTTATGTAACCGTAATGTTCACCGGGAAAGGCTGGCGGCGAACGCTATGCACGAAGGCGAGCTTTGTGGCTGTTTTTTTTTTTTTTTTTTTTTGATGATGTGCAAGGAACCTAAGGGGCCCCGCCGCTCCTACTAAGACAGACCTTAAACGGTACCTGGAAAACGCTATTGCCTTAAGAGGGGTTTGTGTTTGAGTTTCCGCGTAACAGAATTATGTTTTCTCGTATATTCAAATTACAACCCGACGCTATCATGTCCGTAGGTTGTGTGCAAGTCGTACTTTAATTTTTTTTTACCTATTTTGCCTTGAGAAATTTGATTAGTTGAGTAATTTCCTTGCGTCACAAGGAGGGCCTATGTGGTGGGGTATGCGTGGTTCGAAACTCGTTTCAATACACGCATGCATGGCAAGGTATATGTAAACTAGAAGCAAAGCTTCCATAGAAGCCCACATGTCAGCAAAATGGGGCTCGTTGTAACCGCCGCCATCTATGTATCGTGGGAACAAACATAGATGGGACCACTGACAGCAAGCAAAAAAATAAGAAGGAAAAACTGACGTCAAGATCTTACGCTGTTCTTACGATATTTTAGATCTTACGATATCTTACGCTGATTGGCGCGAATGTTTGAATTTCTTTAGCGTCCGCCATTACGGCCGCTACGACAGCAGTTATTTTTCTTTTTAGGCTGAGGCGAGCTCGCGACTCGCCTCACTTGAAAAGCCAGCGGGCACCTTTAACTATTAGGAGTGGCGTATGTCTTAAAGTGAACCTAATTAGGTTGTTATTGACGGAAATTGCTCCAGTAGCTTCCTTAGGAAGGCGAGCGAATAGGAAGGAAATAAATGACACTGCCAAAGAGCTTTCAAAATCATCAACTTCACATTTATTCTTCTTGAATAATGCATCCAGTATAACTGACCAAACAAAACATGTTTCGATGATGAAAAGTACTATGACCAGCACACAGTCGTAAGGCATAGCAACTTATGCGAATCATTTTCACAGAATCACTCGTAATTCCTTGCGACACCATGTATTAATATGCATCAATAGTCAGACAACATTGCCTCACATAATCATTTAGGTAACATCCGACTTACTAATTTTTCTGCCCGTCGAACACTCAGAGCCTGCGCTACGGAGAATAAACTTAGCGCAACGTTTCTTAGCGGGCCGTTCCGCATTTGTCGTCACGACGAGACAAGTGCGTCGGATGCCGCAGCGTGGACTGATAACAAAAACCTGCACTCACACCTTTCGCCAACGAATGCAGTGCGCTCGGTCACGCAAGATTTGAAGTGAAGCGCACGCCATGCTTTGAAGAAACACGCAGGAAATAAAAAAAAAGAAATAAAAAACTCGGACGAAACCGCCGCGTTCAAGTGAGCAACGCCTTTCCTCACGACATAAGTGGCTTGCACAGCCTTGCCAAGTCTTGCGCCAGAATCACTGGCTGGTAGCGGTCACCAGGAAAGAACTAATAAATTGTGAGATAGAAAAAAAATTAACATTTGTTCTTCTAGTGCAGGCAAAATATCTGAAACGGAAAATTACTCGTACTCCAGTATTCGGATTAAAAATTTTAGCGCATTTATTACGCATAGGTTATCTAGATTGTGTTTGTTTGTTTTCTATACGATTCCGCGCGCATCCGACTTTATATCTGGTACGGATATTTTGCGTAATCGTTTCCGAGTTAAATTTAGGCCGTTTCGAGCGAGGTGTACGTTATAATATACAAGGGGTATACTTCTGGAAAGGATATAAAGATCGTGCGGGCTGCGAACCGAAAAACGCGGTAGCCTGCGTCCGCGTTCTCTTGCAGTCTGAAGCCGTCATTGCTATTATGCATGCTGCTTTCTGCAGCAAACCCTCTGACGTAACTGCTCTGCTCAGAGGCACCTTTTGCCACCTGTCCGCGCTTGCACAACTGCGAGCGACTCGTACTTCCGTCATTGACGGTGTTCGCATGTACGCAAAAGCAGGATGTATTTACTACGCTTCCTCGGGCGCTGTTGACTAACGACGAAATTGCTGTGGTCTCATGTTCTACTGCCACAAACTATCACTTGGTTGCAGCCGCCAAGCTTCAAAATTACGCATAATTGGTTGCCGCGTGGCTGGGAGAGGAACGTTGCAGTTCGTTCCTTGGGGCGCGCCATTCAATTCTTTCGCCCGCGTCCTGTTCAAGAAACAACAACACGATGTACACTGGATCGTTTCACAGCGATTGCCTCTGGCGCGACAAGCGAGGCTGCGCTCGAGCTGAGGTTCGCACGACCGCCGCCAGGTGTCTGCGTGTGCGCCCGAAAGCTCGCATTGCTCGAAAGCTCGAAGGTCGCATTGGGCGCTCACGGGAAGACTACAAATGAAGCTGTGCAGGGTGATATGGGCAGGACTAGTTATGAAGTGAGGGAAGCTCGCAGTAAAATTGAGTATGAGTGACGGCTGAGGAATATGGAAGAAAGTAAATGGGCTGGAAGAGTGTTCAGGTATCTGTACAGGAAAAACATTGATTCACAGTGGAGTAAAAGAACTAGGAAGCTTACCAGCAAGTATGCGGCCTGTAGGGTGGGCAACACGGCAACAAAGAGCGTCAAGCGGGAAGTCAGAAAGGCTGAAATAATCTCATGGGTGGCGGCAATGGAAAAGAAACCTGCCATGAGTAACTTAAGAGGAAAAAACGAAATCAGGAAAGAAACAATTTATGATAACTCAAAGGGAAGCTCATTACTTTTTGAAGCGAGATCGGGATGCCTCAGAACACGCAGGTGGTGGCAGTGGGTTTGAGCCACATCTGACGTGGTTCGCTCGGCTCCCGCTTTTTGCCAACATTTTCGTATGTTTTTCGGGTGTGTACCCCTGAACTTTCCACATTTTCGGACCCGTGAAGTCTCGAGGAACACGCCGATACCCGACTTTTGTGGGTGGGTGGACTTTTGTGACATTTCTTGCCGTTTTTCTTTCGACTGCGCCATGACTGTGTGCTGAGCCTAACCGTGTTAGGGTTCGCGAGGCGAGGCATCGCTCGCCCACCTCTTCTCGTCGGAGGCTTTTTCCACGGACTTTGTGATGGAGTGTGAGGTGGAAGGGGAGTTTTTATCCCCCGAGGACTTCACTAAAGACTCCGGGTGGCAGCTCGTTGCCGCCAGACGTTCTTCAAGGAGCATGAGAAATGCGGCCAATGCCAGTGCGGCCGACGTTCAGCATAACGCCGGTTACAACGCTCGGCGTCCCGCAGACCGCGCGGGCATTAAAAGCGAGATAATTCGAGGGGCCAGGATGCCTCCGATGCCCAAGGAAGAGGCAAAGATCGTCGTGCGGCCCAGGGGAGGCCTGTGTATCAGCAAGTGTGGACCTACCGCAGTCGCCGACGCCATATGGCAGGCTGCCGGGCTCGATTCGACGTCGCGAGACACGGACACGATGTTGTCCCAACTTTCAACAAAACATAATGGTGATCAGCACACCAAACAGGGACAACGCTGCACGCTACGTCGGCATCGAGGGCATCTCCGTCGCCGGTCACCGCTTCGAGGTGAGCGCTTACGAGGCCGCCCCCCACTACACGTGCAAGGGCGTCATCCGAGGCGTCTCCCTTACCGACGGGCCCGCGGTGATCGACAAAAAACTCGTAAACCCGAGAAATCCCACGGCGCTGGGCGCCAAAAGAATCAAGAACACCGGCACCGTGGTGGTCCTGTTCGAGGGGTACCGAATGCCAAATTTTGTCTCCTACGGCGGCACTATCGTCAGGTGCACTTTATTTCGCAAGCGAATGGACGTGTGTTACAGCTGCGGCCGGCTCGGGCACCGCTCCGACGTCTGCCCTTCGCCCAACGACGCCATCTGCAGAGGCTGCGGAGAAGCAAACCCCGACGCCCAGCATAGGTGCGATCCCAAATGCAAGCTGTGCGGTGGCGACCACCTTACCGCCGCCAAGGAGTGCAAGCGACGATTTCAGACGCCATATCTCGTTAGGCGCAGACGGGGGGAACGATCCCGCGCCCTCAACGCCGAACATTTCCCGCCCATGGAGGGCGCGAATCAAGCCCGGCAGGCATCGCCTGAACGCCAATACGGTCGCAGCCGCTCCCGGTCCAGGGGGAGATCCAGGTCTCGTGGCCGCTCCAGGGGTCGCACCAGGAGCCGCTCCGTCTCCAGGGCCAAGTCGATGTCAAGATCCCGAGTCCGATCCAGATCCAGATCCGGTTCCAGGGGCCGCCCGGGTTGCAGAACCCAGCCAGCATCTGGACCTCAGCCCGCCTCCACACGTTTGGGGAAGCAGCCGACCCTCCTTTGGGCCGATCTGGCACGTCCCAAGCCCGGTGCCAATATAGAAGCTGCTCAGGCACCTCGTAACGATCCACACCCAGAGCGAGCTAGGGACGCGGAAGTCATTCGCTTACGCAAGGAGAACGACGACCTCAAGAGCACGATCACGAGGCTAGTTAACGAAATGGCAGAGATTCGGAAACTAGTTTCGAATGCGTCGGATAACGGTGCACCAGGCAGGGCCACTGAGACTCCAATCCCAGCCCCAGTAGACGGTACTGCGACGTCCTCCAAACGCAGAGCAGTAGTAAAACAAACAGGTGAATCGGGAGCGTTGTCCGCAGAAGTCAGCGAGATTAAGCAAACTCTCATTGGGCTGGCAGATGGCCTCAAACAGGTCACTGCTAGCGTCAGTTGTCTCACCGATAACGTTCGTCAAATTCAGGTTGCACTCGGAGACCCCAACAGGGGCCTCGGAGCTCTCGCTGATCGCATAGACGCCATTGAGGCGCGAATGGCTTCATCCGCCTCCGTCGTACAACCGCTCACCGTTCCCGCCATACTAAAGGAAGCTAGACTTCAATATCCAACCAGGGCGGCGACCGGAGGTCCGAGCCTTTGCACAGCCCTAACTGCCCCGTTAGGTGGTAGTCCATCCGGTCCGCCATAATGGATAGGTCCAAAGAGAGTTTTCGCATTTGGCAATGGAACTGCAGGGGGTATTCTAACAAAAAAGCCCCTCTGCAGCAGTTCTTCAGGTCTTTCGCTGTCAAGCCTCAAGTAATTGCTCTCCAAGAAACATTAGTCTCCGCCGCCTCTCTCCAGGGCTACAGGGCCGTGTCGGGCCTGCCCGGTGGGCGAGGGATTTGCACCTTGATTGATAAAAGGCTGACTCATCTCACCCACGATCTCAAGCTGGCGAGTGGTAGAATTGAGTATGTGATGGTTGAGATCCTGCTGGACGTACCACAGCAGAATCAGCGCAGAAACAGCGTGTTCGTCCTCAATATCTACAGCAACCCCAGGGACTCGCGCCAGCAGTTCAAGACCATCCTCAAGAAAGTGACCGACTTGGCCGGCCCTCGACCCTTGGTCGTCGTCGGTGACTTCAATGCACCGTACGGCATCTGGGGTTACGTCTACACTACCAAGGGGCGCAACCTGTGGCAAGACGCCAACGAGATGGACCTCACTCTGGTCACTGACAAGAATTTTCCTACGCGCATCGGCAGCTCCGTCACCCGGGACTCGACACCCGACCTCGCGTTCGTCAGGAACGTTGAGGACGTGGGCTGGGAGAACACCGCAATGTAGTTCGGCAGCGACCACTACATTCTCAAGACCAACTTCAAGGTATCTCGGAGTAGGATCAAGGAATTCACGTTCATCGATTGGCACCGCTTTCGCAAGATTCGCGAAGAACCCGGCAGAGCCAGCGGAAGCGTCCGGAACGACGCTTCCGCGGCTACCAAGAAAGTGGAAACCGATCTCGACGTCGAGCGGATGGACAGCAGACTTGCCCACCTGATCGAGGCCAAAAACGCCCTGCTCCGCCGATGGAAGGGTCAAGGGCTCAATCGCAGACTCCGAAAAAAGATCTCGGAGCTCAACAAGGTCATCGATGACCACTGCAAGGCGCTATGCCAGCAGCAGTGGGACGAGCTCTGCGAATCCATCGACGGACAGATGCGCAACGGCAAATCCTGGGGTATGCTGAAGCACCTTCTCGACGAAAGCGGCTCAAAGTCAAATCAGAGGCATACGTTGGCCCGGGCCCTTCACGAAGCCACCAGGTCTCACACGGTCGACGAGCTCGTCTCAAAACTCGTACAGAAGTACTTGCCCGTCCGTCGCGACGGAGATCCAGTGACCCAACTCCCGGACTACCGAGGCCCTCCACGCCCCGATCTCGACGAAGACTTCTCCGTTTCCGAGGTCAGACAGGCCATCTTCGCGCTCAACCGCAAGTCTGCGCCGGGTCCAGACGGAGTCACCAACAGAATGTTGAGAAACCTCGAGGACACGTCGATCGTCTTTCTGACCGACAAAATCAACGAGTCCTGGCATAGCGGCGTTGTTCCTGCAGAATGGAAGATGGCCTGCATGGTGCTCATTCCCAAGCCAGGCAAGGCCCCGAACATCGAGAACCTCAGGCCGATTTCTCTAACCTCCTGCGTCGGCAAGGTCATGGAGCGCGTCGTCCTCAACAGAGTCAACGGGTACCTCGAAGACAACGAGGTTTACACGTACAACATGATCGGCTTCCGCGCCGGACTCTCGACGCAGGATGCAATGAAACTAATAAAGCATCAGATTGTGGATGGCCGTTCCAGAGACGTCAAGGCTTTGCTCGGTCTGGACCTCGAGAAAGCTTTCGACAACGTGCTCCACAGCTTCATCGTAAAGACCATTTCAGACCTGGGTCTAGGTTCCAGATTCCATAGCTACGTCAGCTCTTTCCTAACGGTTAGGAAGGCCAAGCTTCGCATTGGGGACTTCCGCTCCAACGATGTGCCCCTCGGTGGGCGGGGCACTCCTCAGGGCGCCGTCATCACACCCACCCTGTTCAACATCTGTATGATTGGCCTTTCAGAGAGGTTGGCACGCGTGGAGCTCGTCAAGCACACCATATACGCCGACGACATCACTTTATGGTGCTCCGAAGGCTGCGAGGGCAGAGTTGAAGAATCCATGCAGGAGGCGATCGACGTGATCGAGGAGTATCTCCGCCCCACCGGACTTCGATGCTCCCCCGCCAAGTCGGAGCTTCTGCTTTACAGAAAAGAGAAGGGAAGCAGACCCAAAGATTGGAAGCCAGTCTCCGAAAGCAGCATCAGTCTTCGCACTTGTGACGGGGGGGTGATACCCAGGGTCGACGTTATTCGGGTCCTGGGCATGTTTGTCGAATTCAATGGCGGGAACGGAACGGCTCTCCGCAAGATCATCGCAAAGACGGACAACGCTTTCCGCCTCGTTCGCAGAATAGCAAACCGGCACCGAGGAATGAAGGGAAACAATCTCCTCAGGCTTATCAATGCCTTCGTACTATGTCACTTTACGTACACAATATCTATGCACAACTGGCTCAGAGCGGAGCGAGACAAGCTCAATGCTCTCATCCGCAAAGTGGTCAAGAGGGCTCTCGGGCTACCCATCAGGACCCATACCGAGGATCTCCTCAAGCTGGGGGTGCATAACACTGCCGAGGAGATTGCCGAAGCCCAAGAACGCGCGCAACTGACTCGCCTGAGCACCACAGCGGCAGGTAAACACATCCTCGAAGAGCTGGGTTACCAACCTGCGGGATTCCCGATGGTCACTACCCCGATCCCTAGGTGCATTCGAGACAAGTTCGAAGTGGCCCCTGTGCCCCGAAATGTCCATCCCGTCCATAACGAGGGCAGGCGCAAGGCCAGAGCAGCAGCCATCCTGAAACATATCAAGCAACGAGACATTACAGCAAGCTTCGTCGACGCCGCGGAGTACAGCGATGGGAGACCTTTGCCATCGTTGTGGTCGACTCTAGCGGCAAGATTTCCAATTGCGCCTCGATTCGCACTTCAGACCCCGGTGTCGCCGAGCAAGCCGCCATCGCCCTCGCCCTGCTAGACGGTCGTGGGTCCGAGATATATAGCGATTCCAAAACGGCAGTTACGGCTTTTCAGAAGGGTTGCATCGCCAAGCAAGCTGCTCGTCTTCTTAGCAGCTCGAGTCGATATGCTCTCACGCATCATTCAATCCACTGGTTTCCAGCTCACGTAGGGTCGGTCTAGGGTGCTCCCCCGAACCTCAATGAGTCTGCTCACGAGGCTGCGCGTGAACTCACCGACCGCGCTTCCTCTGCAAGAAGCACCGACTCCCCTCCTCCCTACGGCCACAGGGACGCTCCCGCTACTCACAACGAGATTAATAAATTCTTCTACATGTCTAGAAGGGTCTTTCCACCCCCTCACCCCAAGCTGAATAGGGCGCAAGCCGTTTCGCTTAGGCTTCTGCAGACCAGTACGTATCCGTGTCTGTCCGTTCTTCACGAGGCTTACCCGGACGTGTATCGCGACGACGCCTGCCCCTCCTGCGGGCAGACCTCCACTCTAGCGCACATGCTGTGGGAGTGCGGGTCGACATACCCCAAGTTCATCAAGGAGGAGTGGGACTCGCTTCTGCGTAGCCCCGCTCTAGAAAAACAAATCCTGGCTGTCCGGCGTGCCCGCGACCGGGCCGGTGGGCTAGACCTGCCGGTCCCGACGTGGGACTAGCCAGGTGCGCGACGAGTTCGCGTCCTCGCCGGACCTGCAATAAAGGTTTCTTCACTCACTCATTAGAACACGCACCTATAAAGCGGGATATAAGAAGGAAGAAGAAGCATGTGCTTGCTGCGGTAAAGCTAGGGAAACTATGGAGCATATTTTATTGGAATGTGAAGACGTCTACCCAGCGGTCGATTTGGGCACCGCTGGCCTCCTTTAAGCCCTTGGGTTAAGCGGGAGCAGTGAGAAAGTAAACATATGCGCAGTGGGCATTACTAAGAGGCGATTGGAGGATTGGTGGAAGTAGGGAAGTAACAAAGAACGGAGACGTGCAAAAACACATTTCGCAATAGGGGATCAGAAAGCTTGGGTGTGGGAGGTCATAGTTTCTTTTTTATTATTATTATTGTTTAACCTAGGTAGGACATTGGGCAGTATAATGGCAAGAGCTTGGTGGCGTAACCCACCGCCCCGTTCCAAAGAAGACGCTCATAACATCCATCCATCCATCCAGCCAGCCAGCCAGCCAGCCAGCCAGCCAGCCAGCTCGAGAAAAAAGAACATTGACTCACAGTGGAGGAAAAGGACTAGGAAGCTTGCCAGCAAATATCCGTCCGGTATATAGTAAGCAACATGGAAACAAAGAGTGTCAAACGCAAAGTCAGAAAGGCTGAGACGACCTCATGGGCGGCGGCATTAAGAAAGAAACCTGCTATGATTAACAACCTAAGAGGAAATAACGAAATCAGGAAAGAAACAACTTACGATAACTCGAAGGAAAACTCGTTGCTTTTCGAAGCGAGATCAGGATGCCATAGAACACGTAGTTATAAAGCGAGGTACACCAAGAAAGAAGCATGATGTGCTTGCTGCGGTAAAGCTAAGGAGACGATGGAACGTGCTTTATTAGAATGTGAAGATGTCTACCCAGCAGTCGGTTTGGGATCTTCCGGCCTCCTTGAAGCCCTTCGGTTCAGGGATAGCAGGGGGGAAAAACATGTCCGCGATAGAAAGGTGATTGGGCATTTGGTGGCAAAAGAAGTAGGGAGACCACAAGCAACAATGCTCCGATTACTGGCGTACAGAAACAAAATTCCCAGTAGTGGTGCAGAGTTTGATGCTCTGTCTGTCTGTTTCTCTCTCTTTCTGTGTGTGCGTGTGTGTGCGTGTGTTTGTGTGTGTGTTTGTGTGTGTGTTTACGGAACGGAAAGTTTAAATGGGGGTGATAGTGACCCTTATCTTGTTTATATCGTCATATATGAATGTATCAGGTCAGACACAGTGACGTATATTAGGATTTCAAAGAGCACATATATGGCCAGCACGTTACTTTTATACCAGGATACACAGCAATATCTAACTCCTTATTCGGCGCGTTCCTTATATGATCTGCTCCTTACGTGACAGATAAGGTCCTAGGTCTGGCAGTATATTCCTATATATGACGCGCTATATACGACCATATTAGTTAACACATTCCTCCGCGTGTTACGTGAGGCATTATCTTTCTCTTTTCTGCCATTATTTGCACTACTGGCTTGCATACCTCGGATAATAATGACGCTGCTATGGCGAAAAAAAAAGCATAAATTACACTCGTTTACTCAGGGACGCTAACTTAAGGTTCCTGCAATAATTGCTGTCTGGCTCAATTTAACAAAGTTAGCCACACTGACTCCTCTATTTTACTAATTTTATTGCCTAACATTGAGAGGCATGAATCGCTGTGATTTGGCTGAGGTGGTGTTGCAACAGCATTTAGCATTTTATAGTCTCCAGATTCTTAAATGTTTCAGTTAGCCGTGCCCGTATTTCTCGAGCTGTCATCCCAAATGCTATTGTAAAGAAAAATAGACCGTGCCAAGGCTGATAAAGCTCTTTCCGGTACATTACCTGAACGTGAGTTCTCTTTTATTATTAGGTTGAAAATTACTTTGTGAAAAGTTCATAATGGAGTTCGAACGTCACCGGTCAACTTGTTAAATACGCAGTAGACCATAAGAGCAAAAGCATTGCATGGTTATGCTGCTTTTATGTGTCCTCGGTTTTTTTAATGTCAAAGATTTTGGCACGCAGTGCTGGCGTTTTGTGTCTTCATCATTTAGAAATGTGCTCACAATTCTCCCCCCCCTCCCCCCACCCACCTTCGTTAAAAACAAAACAGAGATAAAGATGGGAAATAACTGTCGTTTAATTGCAATATATATGAGCATCATGCCAGTGAAAGCTGGAAAATTTTCAGGGAAACGCTATCGCACCCTCTGTGTTCATGCTTCTGCGTGCTTGTATACGAAGGCAGCCACACGATGAAAATACAAAAAAAAAATCTGGGACACCTAAGCACTTCTCATGAGTTGTGAATGTGAAAGCATTAATGTCCACCTGAACGCCCCCGAGCGGTCCTTCGAGCTATGCTCTGCGAGTAATGCACCACAGTGGTACGTGCTGCCCGCCTCATTCTGAAATTGACAATTCTGCAAAATGTCTCGCCGTAAGGCGAGCATTTTCTTTCTGTCGCTTCTATCATGCCAATCATATTTTATGTTTGCTGCGCGTTTTGTACGCTACGTTGGTCGCTACAAAAGCATGGAGCCAAAGCTCACTGCAAGTGATAGACGAAAACTGAGGTCCTCACTACGTCGTACCTATACTCGAGCACGCCATAGAGTTGAGGCGAATGCGGCGGATGTAAATGGCGTATTTTTAGTTCTTGCATTGCGGTCATAAAGTTCATCTGTTCCTGGAAGCACCGCACTTACGTGCCCGAAACCACCATTGGCAGTCTGAAAACATCACGTGCGTTGCGATTCTGCGATCCCAGCAACTTTCATCCAGCGCTCAAGCGAAGTTATTTTTCAGATATTTGTGTCATTTACATATACTGCGGATGTGCATTCATGTTTGCTTGCCGCATGCGAAAAAGCCATTTCGAAGAAGAGCGACCACGTGAGATATGCCTCCGTGTATTTATACGTGTACACTTGGGTTTCAACAGGATGCTCCGTGTGACTAAAATAAATCTATGTATGCATAAATGCCTCGAGGAATATTCGTTTATCATTTAGTATGTCACACGATGATTACATGGTTCCAGAAAAGAAAAAGCCGCAGCATGAACGAGAAATATTTTTTTTTTTTTTTACAACTGACAAGTGCTTGCCATATACGTTGCAGTGACTCATGTATAGGCATATAAACGCTTACGCGGATATGGCATTCAAGAGCCGTGTCTAAATATAAGATGTGTATGGCAGACACCTAAATAGGTCTTACAGGTTATATGCAGAATAAGCCAGATATGGCTACGCAGAACATTGGGCAGATATGGTGATATATGCTGCTTGCAAGGAGAAAGCCACATATGGCTATATAAAATGGTGGGCGGATATGACCACGTAAGGCTCTATAGAAACATATCTGCCCGACGTTTTATAAAGTCGTATCTGCATTCTTCTGTATAAGACCATACATGTCATTTCTGTAAGGCTGTGCGCGCGCAAGGAGGTAGGAGGGGAGGACAGCGACTACTCTACGCACAATTACCCGCCGTGGGCTGGCTCAGTGGTTGTGGCGCTCTTTTGCCAGCAGGAGGTACACAGTTTCAACGGCATTAGCGGTGCAATTTCGAATTCCAATTAAGTAGAAGTGCAAGAAAAAGGGGGAGGGGGGTGAAAAAAAATTGAGAACCGTACGCCCTGGGGTCTCGCATCGCATAGTTGCTTTGGATCGCTAAACTTTATCGATCCCTCAGCTCCAGACGTAGAGAGAAAGAAGGGGTATGAAAGGAATAGTGCCTGTTTGCATCTACGGCCTATCGAAAACAACAACAATAAAAACAACAAAGAACGACAGGTCTGTCGGCCGTCGTCGCCAGTGGCAGGAGGGCCTTTACACACAGGTAAATCTGTCTCAGCACGAGAAGAAAGCGAAGTGTCGCTTTGACTCGTATCGCGTGGTCCGTTCAAGGTCGCCTTGCGTAGCGAGCTCGGTGAGCAGTAAACGTAACCGTGCGGTGTGTTTTTATTAATGGCCAATGGCTTGCTTCAGGCTGGGCGCTCGCTTAATGGGACATACATATGGAATGACCTTCTCGCAATAAGCAGGCAACTACATTCTTCTGTTCAGAGGTCGTTAAACGAAGCCACGGAGACTTACTTTACCTTCTGCTTTCTTGGGCAGTGAAAGTAAAGTGTTGCGTATAGTTCGACTCGCTCAGCCATTTCTCCGAGGTTGCTGTTGAATAATAAGAAGCAATAAAACGAAGGAAATATGCATCGGCATTTGACCGTGACATAGACATGAAGGAAAGGTAACGCGCACTTAATTTCTGCGACCCCTCTATGGGATTCCAAGTTTACTTGCGTGTTCGGCTGTGATCAGTCGCTGCAAGAATCGCATTTTATTTCGTTCTCACAGTTGGAATTTTCGAATCGTATACTGCTGGAGCCGCTGGTCAATCCTGACAAATGTATGTGTTATCAGCGACGGCGATCAGTCCATCAACAGAGTTCTTTCGAACGAAAACGTCTGCGACTTTGGATTTGGGAAGCGCGTTCACAAATCGCATGGTGAGCTAGAGCGATTTATAAGAACGCGCGCCAGCCACTCGCGGTAGCGTGCACAATTAGCGAACGGGGCAGGACCATGACAAACGGCTCTTACGGACGTAAATCTTCATGGATTTGGGACCCGGTTCCTGTGGTTGAATTCAAGAAGATTTTCGTATATACGTGAGTGTTGTTTGGCCTTCGCTAATAATGTGTCTGATTTGTTGGCACCTCCACGATCGCGTACGATCGCAATCGGAATTGCGTTTCGTATGCAATCACGATCGTATACAATCGTATGCAATCACGATCGCAGTTTGGATACGCAATGCAAGTTCGGTTATACTAGACTGCGGGTGGTGCCCTTTTAGGAGACAACTGCTAGCCCGCTTTTTCCTTTTCTCTTTGTGATGTTTGCATATACGTTCACGTGAATAATAATGATAAATAGTAAATCACGATTGGCTGGTACATGCTCTTACGAACAGTTCTAACGCAAAAGCATATTTTTGGTGAACACGGGCCCTGGTTATTTTTTGTTTGTTGATTAGTCGTTTTATTTTTCTGTTTTTTGTCACTATTTGTGTTATTTCTCTTCTGATATTCTTGTTTAAACTAGAATTTGGTTCAAGCGTAGCATCCGTATAAGGAAATATGTCGCTGAAGATCGTTTTAGCTTTCATATGAGAGCTTCGTTGGCCTGTCCATCTAACACTATATAATTTTACCATCTTGGGTCTCTTTCGCTACCGCTATGTGGATATCCTTTCCGTTATTCTCGTTTTTCCTTCTTGCTTGTCTGCATTCTTCTGTATTTTCTTTTTTCCTCAGTTCGATGTTCTTTTTCATCTAATTCTCTCCGGGAAACTTCTGGTGAAAATTCGAGAGTCACTTTTCTGCAGCGCCTTCTAAGCACTCTTCTGCAGATTTTCTTCGACGCCCTATCGACAAAGCTCGTTTTACGTGCTGGGCCAACCGCATCAGCCGCCGAGCGCTAACAAAGCGGTCAGTGACCCTCATTGTATACGCGCAGAGGGAACAACCAACCAATGCAGCATCACGATCACGTATAGACTGTGCCATACATTCAATACATGCATGCCATTCGCTCACAATATACGCTCACCTATACCGCCGAAGCGGCAACCTCCCCCTCCCCCATATATATATATATATATAATATGCACGCGCATAAATATCACAACAGCATTTGGACATATTTGCATTTCATTGAGGACGCGCCACCGAATATCGAAAGAGGGATGACACTCTAAAATTTCTTTCTCTTTATTTTTTTCCTCGGTGCTACTCCGGCGCCTCTCTCGCGCCGTATTGATATCTGCTCGAAATAAGCAACAATAACTCTCGGGCGTCGTCCTATTCCTGGACAGCGCGAATGGCGGCGACGGCAGCTCGTAGCCCTGCGCAAACAAACAGCTGCGCTCGGGAAAAGCACGACCCGTGTCGAGTGACAGACGATGGACAGAAGGGGAGCTGCGGGTTCGCATTTGCGCTTGAGGCGACGACTGAGGCGCGTATCGCTCTCGAAACGCCTTTTGCTATCGCCATGCGTCACCGTACGCCCAGTGTTTATAAATTCGGCCTCGAGGAGCCCTGAGCGACATGTCTCCTTGGGAGAGTTATATACGAGCACTCCAGATAGCTAATGCCTATCTTTCTGGGTTATGGAAGCAGAGTTGTTTTACGCAAGGTATGAGAGAGAGAGAGAGAGACGACGGAAGGTGTAATGCGATCGCTCTACCTTCTAATGAGCGGCCGATTGCTATAGTGAGTTAGGATTGAGGATCATCTGTGATAAAGAGCAGAAAACTGTTACTACGTCGGTGGTATTAACAGCGGACTTTCTCTTCTCCTCTTAATCGCTCCCTCCCCTTTTCCCTTCTCCCAGTGCAGGGTATGGCCAACCGGGCTCAGTCCTGGTTAACCTCTCCCTGCCTTTCATTTATCTCTCTCTCTCTCTCTCTCTCTCTACTCTCGGCTCACGAGGGCACTCACGCTCGTAAGTAAGAGAAGCTTTGGAGAATCCTGCGACCCGAATTCGCAAGGGCTTTCGTTCGCGCGTGCTGTTAGGCATTGCCCGGTCCGCCTTCCCTCATGACGTGACCGACATCCTAATTGGCTGGAACCTGCTCGTGGAATTAGCGTGAGAACTTTATTTCGGGAATACCGTTCCTTCGCAAGAACGTCCTTACTCTAGAACTGTTGGCAAGCGCAGAAGCCAGTCAAGGCCGGCCAATGGCTCATAACACTTACGAGCGAACAGATTTGTGAATTCGGTTCTTCGCCCTGCATGCAGAAAAATTCTCTTACGCAAGATAATTTCTTGATTGGTCACTGTGAGGGGCCTGCCGCTTAGGATAGTGATCGGTATGATAACGAGATGATCGCTGCTGCGATGACCAGTCGTGCATGGCACTTTCCTAAGAGAACTTTTCTTAATACGGGTCGTGGGTATGTATATATATCGAAAAAAAAAATCATGAACCATTTCACTCTGCAAAGTTGGATGACCACCAAAGCTGTGTAGCACACGGCACAGCTAGAGGTCACACAGAATTTTGAACAAAGGTACAAACACATTTGTTTATATACATTAGCGAGGACCACCATATACGAGTGCGTATATGTATATTGCGTTTTTCGTTTGCTTAGGGAGGTATGAGTCATTGCTGATGATTGATGGTTTTTGTTGCGGCACAACAAAAACGCACGGAAGTCTAGCCATCAGCAGCTTCATTGCAAAAAAAAAAAAAAAAAAAAAAGCTTTTTAGCGTTACGACTGTTCGTAAGAGCAAATCCCAGTTACTCGATCGGAATGCTGGACATATTATATTAGCGAAGGTGGCATACGCCAATGGCAAACAGCTCTCACGAATGACAAGCTTTGTGAATTCGGCCCCTGGACCTGTATTTACAAAACTGTAAGTGCAGTTGGAGTGGTTTGAGTGACTAGCCGTCGCCGCAACGACTGTCTTAATTGCGTAAAATTCTCTTACGTGAAACAAGTTTAGTGGATACTGGCCTCGTATGCCATGCTCGCTGTTTAGCGGCCATAGTTTACTTGATGGCAGATGCCGATGGCTTAGTGAGAAGTGACGACTTTTTGTCTTTGAGCCTTGCGGCCTCCCTCGCGACTTCATCGTTGAGATTGCGTCGATGGTGGTGAAAATGTACTTATTATGGGTGGGCGAAAGTTTCGAATACGAATCAACTATTACACACTGATTACTCGTATTTGTATTCAAAAAGACACTATTCGGTATTTTGAAATATTCACAACATATCTAACATTTCGCACAAACTGAACGTTGTAGTCGATTTACTGTTCTCCGCCTGCTAAAAAGGGGTAATACATGCTTTGGTTTCGCGGTGGAAGCCGACCCATTACAACCTGTGGTTTCTTCTTTTGTAGTCTGTCAATTTGAGTTTTTGGCAGTTTAGTGATGTAGCTGTTTTACCTATTACGCTACAACCTGTGATATTTTACTCGAAACGGGCCCTTTTACATGTGCCTACGGCACTATTGTCATTTAGCAGCTTTTTCTTTTTTTTTTTCCTCCATAACTCCTGATCTTTATCTGGCGACCATTTATCAAGCGTTTTGGAAAGATAGTCATACAGCAGTCATTCTTTATCGGAAAGCTTATTTTCAACAAGGTTTTAAATGTATTCCGCGGCTATCAGTGGAGTTCTTTTTTTTTTAATGACAATCGGTGATGATGTGTTTAAGCTTGCTCCACTGTTAGTTAGCTGTCTTTCTTGCACTGGTAATTACAGGCGTACGTGGTACCTAAAGATATTCAAATAAATATTCCTTCTGTAAATATAAGCCGTCCGCGTTTGAATGTTACATATTCGATTTGATATTCGATACTCGTTACTCGGATTTCATTCGTACTCGAAAAACTTGATACTCGCCGACATCTAGTCTCTCTCGAGGTGTATTGAACGTGTTGGGAAAAGTATCGCACTTCTCACCTTATATCGGGGGTGGCAATCGGAGATCGTTGTTCTAAGCGCACGTTTCTAACAACGATCTCCGACAGCGCCCCAGGAAGGCTGAACTCACTACCCGGATGTACGAGAGGAACGAGTATGCCATGTTGCCAAGATTGCTCACACTTATTACAACGGCGGCAACACGCAGGCAAGCGACAATAACAAGGAGAAAACAAGTCCAAGGCGTTCAGCGAAAAAAAATACTACAGAAATGTCCTTGCGTTGCGCGACATTTCGCGGCCGAAAGCAAGACGGAGTTGGACATACTTCCGTGGCAATTAGTAGGAGACTACACGCTCACGGGTGCATATTTTGCACTTGAAGTAGTACGTATGCCATTAGTAGGTATATAAGATGCAAAACTTGAGAGATTTCGTATGTAACATCATGTGGTATTTCCATCACAGGAGGTCTTATCATCTGATATAGGTGCGGTATCGACACGGGCACCTGCGCCAAAATGTGGTATGAACACTGGTGGCGAACTATATCTAGCATGTGTTTACAAAGATGGCAAATGGCTTCTCTAATTTCGCACTCGTCGTCGTCGCTAAATGAGCGTGTTGATCTTATCGTATATTGCCGCCGTCTACGCTTTCCGGTATTGCGGTGTACGCCTACACCGGCAGCATGCATCTACGCGACGCTAAAACACCATCTCCTTAGTGCGCTGAACTGAACTGAAACACCATCTCAATTGGTGCGCACTGAAGCAGTCGAACAGCGCAGTGAACAGTGCAGTATCAGGTGGGCAACAAACAGCGCCGTCTCTTTCTCTCAACTTTCAACTTTATTTCGCATTTTCCTTTTTACAGCAAAAGAAAATGCACGGGCAGGAACGAAAAGCTGCACAATCGCAGCTTGACGAGGTTCCTGTCCCCTGTCTTTGACGAACAGTTGCAGCATATTCACAAAGAGAATCTGCTACATATGTACAAAACAATTTCACATTGTACAAACATTGATATTCACATCAGAACATTTATAACATCTATATACATATATTCACATGTGTATCTACGCCAACCCAGCATCTATACGTATTTGCATCTGTACATGTAGGCATACATCCGTATCCAGAAAAAGGGGAGGAAAAAGGATCATGAACAAATGATAAGCAACACCTGAAAAAATGAACTTTAAAAATACCAACAATTATATTCAGAATGTAACGGCAATATTCAGCGGAACAAAAAGAAGAAATGCGGAACGATGGAAAAGCAAGATTTGGAACATGCTAAAAAAATAACATGAATAAAAAATAAATAAAAAGAAAGAAAAAATTTTAAAAAAGATTGCAATGTTATCATTTATCAAATTTGACCATTAATAATTAAATTTAATTTCAGTGCCTTTCTCGTAATAGCATTTAGTTCGGTATGGGAAGCATGTATCACGTTTAATATTCTCGGCACCTGGTACTGCAATCGCTTGAAACCATAATTAGTTCTTGTGAAAGGTAATGCCCACTGGCTCTGTTTTCTGATTTGATATAACGCTTCCCTTGATTTGACTAAGTTGCACAAGTTTATGAAAACGTTATTGTTACAGCGAAAATAGTTTTTAATTTTAAAGACGTTGTGTGCACGCTACATTTCTGTCTTTCGAGCTGTTAGATTCTCTCGCCCTCTCCGGGCGGTCTAGCGTCCGCCGTCGACTACATTAACCACGTGTGTGGCACCACCTGAACGCGCTATAGCTAATCCCAACAGTGCATGCCCAGGCGACAACTGAAACTTGTAGCGGTAGCGCGGTAAAGCTCTGCCGCAGCATTTTAGGGACGGCAGGAAATTGTACAGCGTTAGTGCGTTAAACATACGCTAAAGCACTTTATTGTGAAAAACAGCACAATTTAATGTCTGTGTAGCGTAAAACCGAGCAATATATACAAGGTGCCCCAGCTAACTTTAGCCAGAGCTTAAAAATATGTGAATGCCACGTAGCTGGACAGAACCCAGGTAATGTTGTTTGTCGTCGCTTGGATACACTCAAATTAATTTATTTACATTCCGCCTAATTAGATCATTAGTCTTAATCAATCAACCAACTTCTTAAATATTATAATTAGATTAAAAGTGTCAATGAGAAAATTGTAGAGCGACATGAAAAATTCCCGATACAGCTTTCTGTTACTCCATACAGGCTACATAAATGTGTTCTTCCGAGCGTGAAAGAAGACCGCGAATACACGCAAAGTGCCTCGAGCGGCCAGTCGCGCGTCAATTTTGCGTGCATTTGCGGACTTCTTTCACGCTCGGAAAAACACTTTTATGTAGCACGCATCGAGGAACAGAAAGCTGTATCAGGAGTTTTTGATATCGCTCTACATTATCCTAATCGACACTTTTGATCTAAATATAATATTTGAGAAGTTGATTAATTAATTATTACTAATTACCTAATTAGGCGGCATGAAAAATTTGAGTATCTCCAAGCGACAGCCAGCCGGGCTCCTCTCTCGGGCTTTCCTCTGGACACGCTGCGTCATATATATATATATATATATATATATATATATATATATATATAGTGTGACGCTGGTTCGACCCCCCCCCCCCCCCCCCGCACCGGAGAAATATTAAAGGCTTTTCATAATAGGAGGGGGGGGGGGGGGGGTCGTTGAAGAGTCGCACATGCTAATGGAATTAAAATAAATGAAATGTAATGACGGCTCGCTGCTAATCGAGGCTACACGATGTGAAGGCTACCTGCGCGATAGGGCAATGACGTATAAGGGCAAAGTATCGAAATACTGTGAAGTTATAAATGAACGCGCCAGTAATACGCAGTGCACTCTTCCTGTGCCAACCATCGGGACATATAAATAGCGATAGGCTCACGTTAAGCGACGTTATGGTACGACGAAAAAACAGCAATGACCTTTCTATCGTAAAAACAGATCGTCACGATCGTGCGTGTCTGAAGTTGAACCTCCATTAACCCCCTTTTTTTCTTTTTTGTTATTGCGGCAGATGTTAAATATTCTATGCTGTTTTTTCTCTGTTGGTCCGTCCTTTCCGTCATAGCTTCCTACAAAAATCACCAGAGGTAACTCCGGCGCTGCCATCATTCAGCTGCCAAGGGAGCGATGTACAGTACGGGGATTGGTCTAATCGTTGCGCTTGTGGCTTCAGACGTCTTCGGGGCTTATTACGTTACTTATTACGCTTCACCTTTCTAAATAGCCAAGCAATCGTATATGTTTTAGCATGAAAAACTTGCTCACATGAACGATCATTGCGAAATGTCGCATTTATAGCCCAATGCTTTGCTAAAAATGATCGGTTTGCAGAGCCAGGAAGCCATTTGAGGCCAGAGAGACGGCGTTTAGACATAATCAATCTATTCCCCATTATCCGCAGCCCTTGTTCCCTGTCTGGGTTTCTTCTTTCTCTCTCTCTCTCCTTTTCTTTTTTTTTTTTTGGACACCATTCCCGGGCTGGCGGAACCGCCATATACTTACTCGCAGCTCCAGTAAACGCCAGCGCCAGAGTTGCATCGAGCAGTCTAGCTGACTCAGACAATGACAGCGGGGCCGTTGTCGTCATCGTGAAGTCGTCGTTGTTTATCGCATCGTCGTCAAGCCACCTCGTCAAAACATGGGGGCAGCTGCATGGGCGACTTGGTGTGATAACATTCACAGGCAGCGCCAAGGACAGACACGGATGAATAGAAATAGCCAGCGCTCTGTCCTGTTGTTTCTCTTCTTCTTGCTAATTGAGCGGCGAGCGAAGTTCGACGGTTTCATTGTTTAGGCGCTGCGTACGAACGTCGGCACAAGGTGTGGGCTGTGGCCAAACATACAAACTTGCGCGATTAAAACAACACTTAGCCCACCGCCGTCATTCATGACGCCGCGGCGACGTGCACTGACAAGCGGGACGCGCCATAACTGCATCCGCTATCGCACGACATTCGCGATTGGTAAACTGTGCAATGCGTTGTTAAATTATGGGTTTTTACGTGCCAAAACCACTTTCTGATTATGAGGCACGCCGTAGTGGGAGACTCCGGAAATTTCGACCACCTGGGGTTCTTTAACGTGCACCTAAATCTAAGTACACGGGTGTTTTCGCATTTCGCCCCCATCGAAATGCGGCCGCCGTGGCCGGGATTCGATCCCGCGACCTCGTGCTCAGCAGCGTAACACCATAGCCACTGAGCAACCACGGCGGGTGCAATGCGTTGTGCTACCCCCTCCTACACACACACGTACGCGCATAGGGTGTCTACGCATATAATTCGGAGGCCACAACCGCCACAACGACAGGCAGGGAACAATGCAGCGGACGAAAACGAGTATGCGTTGCATCGCAAAGAAGTTGTTCTTCAGAAGGTGCGGGTGTCAAACTCCCGCTGTCGCAGTAATTAAGGTTAGCGCCAGAGGATTAACTAACGTCTGAAGACCTGCATTCACAAAAAAAAAAAAAAAAAAATGTTATGCTACGATTGCCCGTAAGAGCAAATTCTGGCGAATCCTGACCCCGGGCATGTTAAGAGGAAGCTTTAGCTCGGGTGCTCCTATCTAAATACATGTAAAAGGAGAATTCGTTTTTCTCGGCAACCTTTGCACCAAATTTGACGAAATTTGTTGCATTTAAAAGAAAAACCTAAAATCTAGTGACTGTTGCTATGCAAAAGGAATGCAAAAATAATAATTAAAAAACGTTCGCGAACTTACATTTATAAGTGCTCATTAAGGACCTTCCCCAAGCGGTGAAATTATTCCAGAGTACCCCCAACAACACCGTGCCTCTTAACGAGATCACGGTTCTGGCACGTAAAACCCCAGAATTTAATTTTGATTTCACACTGGTAAACGTGGGAGTAAAGAATCGATGAACTTGCATGCCCAGGAAGGCAGCATTCAAATCACAACGGCAGTTTCTAGCACAGCCGTCGAATCTAGTCCCACGGGTACAATTCCTCTGGTTTTTTTTTTTTTTTTTAATGCGTATCTAACCGTATACATCCCAGATTAACCGCTTGTGCTCGCGTATGCATTCGATAATTTATGTATGCGACACCTTTCAGTGACGCTAGCACCATCTGATCAGACGCGCTTTCTTTGATTTAGAATCGGCGATAACGCTCAAGAAGTTTAGGATACTGCATAGCCGTGTCTTGCGCCATGAGAAAACTTCGTAATAGCTATGATCCAGTGAAAAGGAACACCGAGAATAAATAAAACAACGACACTGGGCAATCGGTAACACGTGAGATGCTGGCGCGGTGGCCTATATAGAATGTTAAAACTCGTCAGTTGAATTTTCTGTCCGACGTCTTCCGCAGTAAAGTCCATTTCTAAAGAGAACAATTAACGCGTAGTGAGGTAGGTACAACTGCCATGGTTCATAAACTTTATGAGAAAATAATGTGGGTGCCTGACAGGACACGGTGGGCGCACCAAACATCTACGCACAAATAATATTGTGTAGACTCGTCTTAATCATGCCTCATCCGTAATCGGTGGCAGAAGAGAAAGTGGGCGTTCCATTTAATATTGGCCCGTATTGTACAATCTCAAGTATATCTAAGTATATCTCAAGAGTTCTAACTTTCAGTAACGGCTGTCTCGGATTGTTAAGAAAACTGAAGGTGGTATTCATGAGTATAAATCGTAACGTTAGGCGAAATGCCTACTTTTCTTCTTTCATTGCGTCCTTACACTGCTGTATTTATAAGCACACACTAAGGGCCTCGAAATATTTTAGTAGTATAGTTGTTGTGCCTATAAATGCCCAATTCGATGATGATGCCTATATAGGATTTTCAGAGCCAATATACAAAATCCTTTTTTCGTCATTTGCCCTAGTCTTATTTCGTTTATTATCACCAGCTGGAAAGCTTTTATGAAGGCAGCCGATTATTGCGTTGGCACCTACGAAACAAACTCTAAACATTGACCCAAAATAAGGAGAAAGAAATCACAATACTGGAACACTTGAGCATGAGCAGTTCGACGAACAAGTATAGGCGGCGCAGCGTCAGTTCGCGAGTGCATGAAGCGGTCGCATCGTCAGTGAAATCAAGAGCAGAACCAGAGCCCACTGGCTCCAATCACGCCAGTTCGTAAAAAGTACTTCGGGTGAACCCAAAACGAGGATGCGTAAAGTCAACAACGCAAGCCTGGACACGAATGCATGGCCACGCTTAATACCTCGGGCTCCCGAGTACCGAGGAGAACAACTAGAGAGAGCTTCGAGGCGACCCCATCGGACTCGGGTCATTAAGGCGATGCTGAGGCAAACAGTCGACGCCTGGCGGCATCTGCTGCCTCGCTCAAACACCCCTGTGGCGAGAACAGTTGCGGGAATCGGGCGCGCCTCTCCGCCTTTCTCTCATTAATGTTTCTCTCTCTCTCTCTCTCTGTTGTCGGTGTAAAGGCTATTATTAATAGCTTTGCAGCAGCCGAGAGGATCGCGGTGGGAAGAGCTCAAACGGCGATACGTGATGGTGTATATACACGCTTGAAGGCGCCTTAGCACACTTGTTCACTCGCTTAACGTCTTTAGCCGACGTCATCGAGAAACTTGAACGCTCGCGGGAGCAGCTCTGACCCGACATGTGGGGCTCATTTAGGGCGTTCAGGAAGGGTTCGCCACCATCCGCAGTGGACCTATTGCTTATAAGAGTTAGCTCGAAACTTCAACCTACCTCAGTCAAAAAATCCTGCCTTTTCAGTACTGAAAGAACTGTCAGAGTTTCTGACTGGCGAATAACATTCTGCATTTCCACAGGACATTGAGTCACCGAACGTCCCCAAGTACAAATATGTGCCGCTACCTATACCGTGGGTATCGAGCGTTCCTTTTGTGCGTTCAAACCAATATTCAGCTGATAAACAACACGAAACCCGAAAATATTGAGATAGCGCTTGTTTGTCAGTGGTTTCACAACTTTTCTCGTGGTGTCTAGTCACACGAAAATTCATATAAATCTTGTTATTTATGCAACTTGACTCATTCCGTTCTATCGAGAAAGTAAAATGGATTTCACAAAACACGAGTTTAGTGGGCTGTGTTCTTTAGAATATCCTAATTTAGACCAGTGGTAGCATTTATTAATTAAACCTGTACATGTCTAAAGGACAGTATTTAGCACCTATATATGCCTTAAATGGCATATTTAGTGCCTGTTATACGTGCCAAAATAGCATTTCTTGGTGCCTGAACATCCGGTCTCTACTCACGAGCGAAACTCATGCCGGCGGCGAGCATCAATCTTCCATCATGCGATTTATGATACCCGTCACTGCTATAAATTTCTGGTCACCAGAAATTGTTGATTAGTGTCGAATTGTGTGCGCTTAACCATTGGAGACAGTTATTACTGAAGCATCCGGTAGATTAACGCGGTCGCCTTCGTATCAACCGCTCAGACCAAGAGCTCTCTCCCTATGGCAAACCTACTTGACTTCGCAGCGCAAGTTGGAAATTAATTGATTGAATAAATATTTTACTTATGGTATGGCCCTCGGGTCTAATACGAGAAATGGTAAAGGGGAAAGGGTTTGTCTAGAGTTGAAGGCGCGATGCGAGAAGCAGTGCAATAACCCTGGCAGAAACCAAGAGAGACCCCAGGGCTGCTCGACGGTCCTCCGAGCCGCCCGCCAGTCGGATCCTCCCCTCGTATATAGCTCGGTATCTCTCCCTGGTGAAGCACTGCTTCGTGTGCCGGACATTCCTGCATCTGGTGTTTGGTAGAGGGTCGTTCGGGTTGTTTGCCAGTGGGAGGAGATGTGGCCACAGTTGCGGTGCGCCATAATCGTCGTCAACGTAAGCATCTTGCTGACTTCGATCATTTACATTCATCCGCGTTTCACTCGACGTCTTGCGTAAGTCTGCCACTTTTCTGGTGCATCGGGCGTGAGCGCGAAGCCAGATTGTAGCCGGAAAATAAGCACTCCTCCGGCGCGGGGTAAATCACGAGGCAGTGCAGCACTGTAGCAGTTTGGTTCTGGTGGTAGTGGTGGTAACAGTTCGCAGGTACAGCGTTTCGTAGGCACCTAGAAATAAAGGGCTGGCTAAATTGGCGTGGTACCCTCTCGCATGATATAATAAAGTCTGTAGGTTCACTTAAATCCAGTCAAATTTTGCGTGAAGTGGTGACGTCCAGGTCAATCAAGGCAGTGATCTAAGCATCGAAAAATAATAGGGCACAATTTTGATGGCGACGACGACGACGACAACAAATCTGGGGCCAAATTTATAAGGGTTTTCGTTCGTGAGTGCTGTTTGTCATCTATCCGCCGCCTTCGCTGCAATATGTCCAACAGAACTTGATTGCCTATAGCGTAAGCACTTCTTTTGTGAATGCGCTAGGGTCTGGAACGTCCGTGAAGCGTTCGTTCGTTCGCGCGCGACCTGGAAATTAGGGTTGGTATATTGTACAGTTCTTGACCAACCACCAGAATGTTTCGTGCATTCATCCGTGTTTCACTCACCCGGAGGCAGGCACACTCGAACTGAGCAGAAAAGTGAGCTTTTCGGTGCAGTCTGAGCTCCTACTGACTTTTTGAAAGGTTCAATCGAAACAGAAGATCACCAACATTGACGAAGAAGTAAACACGCGCGCTCCACGGCACACGCCTGGGCACGGACAAACACCAGCGGCGACGGAAGTCGTTACGAACGATAACCTCGCAGCCTGCAGGTGGGGTGTTAGGAGAATCGAAGCCACGCAACGAAGCTTTTCGCGGGCCTATATGAACGGCTAAGAAGGAGGGTTTAGAATTACCCGCGTGGTCTATACTAATGATTTTAATATAGTCAAACCAGGTAAGGTAAATGTTATTTAGAGTGCCGTGTGCGTGCACAGGCCCCGCGTTTGAAGCCCCTCCTCTAACAGGGCCAACCGGCCAATGGAAGACTATGTGCTCCTAGGCTTCTTTTTTTTTTTTTTTTACATCCGAGGGAGGCAACAATGGCCGACGCACCAACCTGTCGCGTGTCAGACGCTTGACTTCTACGAGAACTATGGCGCGCGATGCACTTAATTATGCAAGACGCATGCATGCGTCATGCATGCATGACCCTTAGCACGTTTTCCGATGATAGCATTTCCAGATTATACCATCAGTGAAGCCAAGTCTTTGTGTCCTTAACTGCACGTTCACGTACTGCGTTTCCCAGCTACCACGTTTTATGGTAATCGGTGTTCTTTTTCTTTTTCTTTTCTTCGGGGGGGGGGGGGGGGGCAGCGTCGCCGCCTCGTTGCAGGTGGTTGGCTGCCGCCATCTTATTAAGCTACGGCCAGACTCCCACTGCACTGTCGCTGCCCGCCGCCAACTATCCCGTCGGCACTGCCGCCACAGTTCACTGCCGCCACAGTTCACTGCCGCTCCGCGGTCGATCGTCACCACTTAATGCAAGCTAACGTTGTCGTCGTTGTTGTTGCCTCGGACCGTGCTTAAGAAACTTCCTCCTCGTCCACCGTGAACCCTGCATGCCGCAGACTCCTGCCATTTGTTTTTTCGGCAGCACCGACCGCAACGCGATGGCCGGTGATATCACAGTATCCACCTCATACGTGTTGAACAGTGGCTGTGGCTAAATTGTCTTTCCTTCTTTCTTTCCTTCTTTCTTTCTTTATTTATTTTCTTACTTTTTCTTTCTTCTATCTTTAATCTAATTATTTGTCACCTTCTCCTCAATCTTCTTCGCTATCATCATCATCATCGTGCCTTCGGCTGCGGTTCTCATTTTTTACATTGTCAACAAAACGTTTGTAGTAATTCGATCTCAAAATCAAGGTAGGTGAATGCTAAAACTGCCTGCCTTACAAGGGTGTGCTCGTGAGACCATCTGGTAAATTAAGTACAATGAGCAGAATGACCGCAGCGATACGAATGTTGCGCCGTCTGTGACGTAAGTTCCATGAGAGATACCTGATAGGTGTTCGGCGATAAGTTGGAGGGAGGAGCGCATCGCCATAAAAACCGCTTCCACGTTTTCAGCCAGCGCGAGATGGAAATGAGGAGAAACGAAATTGCATACAAACCGTCGGCGATGGTTAACAATGTAAGCGAATAGCCGAACGCTTCTAAAAAGCTATTCAATTTATTAAAGACAAGACGCACTTGGATGCGTATATTTTTTGCAGGGAGGATATTTAGGTAGCGTTTGCTGTTTCATTGCGTATTCCCGTCGAGAACAGAGATGACAGGCACGTTCTTGGACAGGCATGACAGGCACATTGCAGACAGGCATGAAGGAGAGAAAATAAAGTCTTGGGCAAACTACGTGAATGTCCTACTGCTGAAAATCTTGTCGAATTTAAACATGTTAAGTCCCGGTGAAGAAGGACGCGACGACAGGCAAGGCGGATAAGCTAGGAAAGTTTTTTTTTTTTTTTTTCGTATATAAACTCGCACACTCCGGAGACGAAAGTAGCGAACAGGCCAAGAAGGCTAAAGAGACAAGAAATTAATCCATTGCCGCTAGTGAATGACGAGGCGAATAGCTTGGAAGGCCAAGCTGACGCCTTTGGCAAACACTTCGAGCGTGTATCCAGTTTCAATCATTATTCCGAGCCATTCGCAAGACACAAAGAAATAGCAGAACGCAAAGCAATCGACCGCAAATGCAGACAGAATGAACCTTATAACCTTCCTTTCAACATCGCTGAGCTGAGAGCTTTCATGACTGCACGTCAGAGCTCTGCACCGGGTCATGAGAGAATCAGGTACGACGTGATTACACACCTCAACAGTGACACTCAAATGACATTTCGCACTTTTCAATGCTATGCGGGCTGCCGGGTACCTCCCATCTGCATGGAAAGAAGCCATTGTCATTCTGATATTAAGCAGGGCAAAGACCTCTCACTAGTAACAAGTTACCAACCAATAGCCCGGACAAGTTGTATTTGCAAACTCCTCGAAGAAATTATAAACCGTCGCCTTTTGCACTTCCTTGAGTCAAACAAAATTCTTGGTCCATATCAATGCGGCTTTAGAGAGAGGCGGTCACAACCGACCATCTCGTGCGGATCGAAGCTAACATTCACGATGCATTCGTACACAAACAGTTCTACTTAACCCGTATTTCTCGACATGCAAAAGGCGTACGACACAACGAGGCGTTCCGGAATTCGAGACCTGTCAGCAGTGGCCGTACGCGGGATTTATGGTAAACGTTATCGAAAGCTACTTGCGTAATTGTACTTTCCTGGACAAAGTAGGCAGTGTGCTATCGCGTCCATTTGGACTAAAAACTGGAGTACCACAGGGAGGCGTGCTCATCTGCACGCTTTTTATCGTAAAGATGAACTCACTGCAAACGTCACTGCCTCCAGCCATTTTCTTTTTATTCTATGTACCTCTGTGATGTACAGATTGGTTGCAAATCCCGTAACCTCACAGTGTGCAAGCGACAAGTGCAGCGTAGTCTCAATGAAGCGTCAAACTGGGCAGAACAAGATGACTTTATACTTAACCCCAACAATAGTACTTGTGTTCTTGTTTTCAAAGAACAGAAGACTCGCTCCAGAGCCACTTGTCGAACTACACGGACAACAGATACCCATTAACAAAGGGCACACATTTTTAGACATTATACTTGCTTCAAAGCTAACCTTCATGGCCCATATCATATAATTTAAGGGAAAGTGCCTAAAGAACGATGAACCTTCATTTTTTTTTTCACACAACATGGGGTATTGACAGAAAATGCCTGTACAAAGCTTTTTTTTTTACTACGTTGCCATATTGTATCAGTGTTACACCGAGCTCCCTGAAGATGCTGGACCCTGTTCACCATTTAGGCATTCGCCTCGCGACCGGTGCCTTCCGAACAAAACCCAATACCGAGCCTCTATGTTGAGTCTAATGAGTGGTCTCTACATTTGCAGATGACATATGCGAGCTTTACATATCTTCTCAAAATGCATTCGAACCCTGAACATCCTTGTTACACAACTGTTAATGACATAGCATGTGCCACATTGTTGCGTAACCGACCCATAGTGAGAGAGGAACCCTTCTCACTTCGTGTTAGGAAGCTCGGTGAAGAAATGGGTGTGCTTCTTCTGGAACATCGTCTAATGCTCCCAGCGAAGCGCTTACTGCCGCGGCAGTGACAGCTGGTTGATTGTGACGCAGCGCTTATTCAGGTCATTAAACACGCTCCAGAGGAACTTATTAAGGTGCACTTTCTTGAACTTCAGGGTAAATACTCTTGCCCGGAGTATTACACTCATGCTGCACTCGGGCCCTCTTTCTCTGAATCCGATGTTCTGCAGACTGAAACGAGTGTATTCACGTCTGAGGCACACGCAGTACTGTCTGCAGTTAAACATACTAGAAAAAAAAATACAAGAAGGCACTGTATGCACTGACTCTAAGTGTCGTAAGATCCCTGTGATCACTTCGTAAAAGTAAAAATACGGTACTGAACTACCTTTACTCACTCACGTGTACAACATGCATGTCTAACCAGTATGTAACAATATGCTGGGTACCTGGACACACAGGCATCGAGGACTGTGTGCTGGCTGACAGAACCACCACATCAATAACTACAAAAGCCAGTAACTCCTCTATAGCTATCCCTGTCATTGACTTGAAGCTTTTCTTACGGAAAACCCTTAGAAACTATTGGCAACGTTTATGGGACACCGAAACATCTAATAAGCTGCATGCCATTAAACCACAGTTATCACATTGGCAACCATAACAATGCGATATCATCTGCCGACTTAGAATAGGCCACACGTGTCACACACTCCTGCGTGTTGACTGGTGATGAGCTGCCTATTTGTGATAAATGTGGCGAGACATTTAACTGCTCTACACGTATTGCTGTAATGTCGTGGATTGAAAACTCACAGAAAAAGGCACTTTCCACTGCCATACCGTCAGCAAATTCCAATCCACCCAGCGATGCTCCTTAACAATGAGCCACTTTTTGAGAACAAATCAGTCTTGGCTTTCCTAAATGGGGCTCATTTACTGCATGTTATACACCCAAGCGATCCATAACACAGCCGCTTATCGGAGGCTGCTGCTGCGATTGCAGAATTAAGAGCACAAGCTTCCCTGCCCTTGCGTACAAGGGCCCAGTTGCAGCATTAGTACTAGCCGAAATTATTTTTTACATTTCTATCTTCCAATCATTTCGCAACGTGCATCATATTGACACGTGTACTTATCTTTATCGGGCGACCACGTTTCGCCGCCTAACAAATGTTATCGCACAGCGCGGGACGCGCCTGCATGTATCCGAAGTTTCTGGAAAGTTATCGATGCTTCTATTCGCTGTCTGTTGTCGCCGAACCTTATGTTATCTGATTTCATCGCCTGACGCGAATGGTGTAGAACTTTGTGGAAGGCACGCGGGTCCCAACGATTAGTCTGGAACATTCGACGATTGATGTATAAAAGCCGACGCACTTGACCCGTTGATCAGATTTCGACGATCGCCGACCGTGTTCGCCGCTATCGTTGTGCTATAAGTGTAGCCGTGGAGGTGCTTTATGTTCATGTACCGGACGCCCCCGACAAGCCGCAATTCAAGCTCGGACCGCAGAGACAACAGCAACGTCGTCCCGGAACATCGAGCAAGCCGTCGGCTACAGCAGCTTCCCCGGAACACGGAATTCTACCAGAGACGACCAAGAAGATCGTCCGAGAATATCGTCCAGAGACGACCAAGAAGACAGCCCCAATGGCAGCCTCAGCGGCCCCAATAGTTCTGCAATACAGCCAGACAATTCACAGGAGGACAACTCCCTACCATCCCCAGACGAATGGTCTCACGGAGCGCCTAAACAAGACCCTCGCCGACATGCTAGCAATGTACGTCGACGTCGAGCACAAGACGTGGGATGCGGTCCTGCCGTACGTAACATTCGCTTACAACACGGCGGTGCAAGAAACAACACAGGTCACGCCATTTAAGCTGGTTTACGGCAGGAACCCGACGACGACGCTCGACGCCATGCTGCCACACGTCACTGACGAGGAAAATCTTGACGTCGCTACCTATCTCCAGCGCGCCGAAGAAGCCCGACAGCTCGCCCGCCTGCGGATCAAGAACCAGCAGAGGACCGACAGCCGACGCTACAACCTCCGACGACGCTTTGTCGAGTAACAGCCCGGCCACCGTGTTTGGGTATGGACCCCGATACGCCGACGAGGACTCAGTGAGAAACTACTGCTACGCTATTTCGGACTCTACAAGGTCATCCGACGTATTGGCGCACGGGACTATGGGGTCGTGCCAGACGGCATTTCGAATTCACAGCGGCGCCGCGCACGATCTTAAGTGGTCCACGTGGTGCGCCTTAAACCCTTTTACGGACGCTGACGAACTTCCTTATATTGTTGTTTTCTTTGCTACGAGTGCTTTTCTTTATTACTTTCGTTTGTTTGCAGCATCGGGTCGATGCTTTTTAAGGGGGGGGGGGGGGTAATGACACGTGTACTTATCTTTATCGGGCGACCGCGTTTCGCCGCCTAAGAAATGTTATCGCACAGCGCGGGACGCGCCTGCATGTATCCGAAGTTTCTAGAAAGTTATCGATGCTTCTATTCGCTGTCTGTTGTCGCCGAACCTTATGTTATCTGATTTCATCGCCTGACGCGAATGGTGTAGAACTTTGTGGAAGGCACGCGGGTCCCAGCGATTAGTCTGGAACATTCGACGATTGATGTATAAAAGCCGACGCGCTTGACCCGTTGATCAGATTTCGACGATCGCCGACCGTGTTCGCCGCTATCGTTGTGCTATAAGTGTAGCCTGTTTTGTGGGCACGGGTTCGCCCAATAAAAGTTTGTCGTTCACAGTATTGCTGCTGTGTTCAACGTCACCACCACGTGACAATATATTCATGGCACGCCTTACATGTCCTTACCATATTTGAATATATATACAGTACAGTTTCTGTACTTATCAGTGAATATTTTAGGCCGTTATACAGCCATGTTACATCTACCATCTGTTACTGACTACACCATCGACTGCACCATATCATTTCTTAGCGCTGTCTGGCCCTCGTTGGCCCTTGCACCACAAAAGACCATATACCATCATCATCGTCGTCGTCGTCGTTCGATACCGTGAATGAACAAATTTTACATTCAGATGAGACAGAAAAAGGGCTACTTTGTAGTCTTCTGTTGTACTTAAGTAAATTGAAGGTTTCTTTTTTTTGTGTGTGTGTGCTAAACGTCCTCCTCCAAGCGTTTATCATTTTATAGCCTGCCTTTATGCCGCCAACTCGTTGTGCTAACATTGGTCTCTATAGCACCGCTCTGGTCTCACTCGGTTGTCTGCGTACTCTTCTGGTGCCAAGAAAGCCACGTTTCCCACGGTCGTTCAGAGCACAGCGGCGCGTCATCGTTTCTCGCCGTCTGTATAGCTTCATACCCGCGGGCTGCGCGCTCGTACCTTCAGTGGACGGTGGAGGAGGACATGACTAGAAGAAAAAAATAATAATAATAAGTGGGGTTTGGGGGAAGGGGTCGGGGTGGGGGGGGGGGGGGGTATTTCGTGCCAGCCTCTTGGTGGCGAACGGAGGAGGAAATGCGGCCGGTTAAATTCCGGTGGCACTCGAATGAGGGGTTGGACTCGCATTTCAAGCGACTTGCGGATCCGGCTCTCTCTACACGGCCGCTCGTAAATACGCGACTCGGGAGCCGTTTTCACTGATCTGGCCCCGATCTTGTCGACGCTAGCCGCCGCCGGCTCGACAGCACGCCAGCTCGGCGACATTGCGCCAATTAGCGAGCGTGCTACAGAATGCCTCCCGCGTATGTCGCGCACACTATATTAACCTTTATGGGAATTTGCGCTCGGGCAGCTAATTTGTCCGCCCAGTTAGCCGTGTTTTATTATTTCGCTTACCCAACTCTGGGTGTCGTCAGCTCTCTCTCGTTTGTCGAACGTGCGAACTCTGTCACCCCCCCCCCCCCCCCCTTGCGTAGAGCTTCGCCAACGAATAGCCGTCGCAAATGTTGCAGCGAGGATACAAGGGGATAGTAAGTGTTTCTGCGAAGTTACAGATATAGGGTGCAGCGATTACAACGAGAGACACTGTGTCGTGGTATAATTCGGCATAGGGACTGGCAGCGAGACTGCCACTTCTTGTGTCTGGTGATGTGCCCACACAGGCTTCCGTGATTCGCGGTGGGCATGGAGATACGGCACTGGGATACAATAATCATCACAACGATCACCTTACATATAAAATACATCACCAATTGTACACCCATCATAAGAAAGACTGCTAATTGCATTAACGTCGCCAATCATCTCTAAAGGATGGATGCGCCGCCATTTTTTTTTTTTTGTCGTGCTTTCATAGTAAGTGCACGTCAACTGAAAGCAGTGTTACCCGCCGCTGTGACTCAGCGGACGGCGTTCAGTTGCTGACCGCATAGTCTCGGCTTCAAAATCCAGCCGCTGCGACTACTCCGATGTGGTCGGAACGTGAAAATGCCCGCTTGCATGCCGGTTATGTTTTGTAGAACATTGTGGGGTCGAAACGAGGACAAAAAGACACACGGACACTCTATGCACTTCACAGTTCAGCACGATACCCGCTGCGGCGGCTACAGCGCTCTGTTGAGAACGTCGTCGTCTCAAACCCGCTTCGAGTTCTCCAGGTATTGCGGTCGATGTGCTCGTTTTTTTTTTTTTTCTAATGTTTGCGGGCTTCAACGTTAAGAGGGCGTTGAGCGATTGCCTCGCGAGCGCTATGCTGAGAGGAGGAAGACAGTGAAAACCATGAAGAAAGGTAAAAAGATTTTGGAGGGAGCGTCACGCGACAATCTTGGAGCCCATTGATAAAAAAAAGTGTAAAATAAAGGAAATGCTCTTCATTAGGCCCTCCCCGCGTGATATGCAAGCGGTAAGTTCTAGCCACCGAGCGCGCGTAGACTACGGGAGAGGGTATAGTTCAGGAGGGCGGGAGCCGAGGGTCGATTGTTACCATGACGTCATCAATAGGTACCATGAGCCAAACAATGTCTTGAAAAGTCCGGCAACCAAGGAGGGCCTTTTTCCAAAGAGTCAACGTGCGACTAGGCTCAAAAAAAGGGTGCAAGGGGACCCAAATGAAACCGAGCTTTCGTTTTCCCTTCTCTCGTGATCGTACTTCCATGCCCCGCGATGAGGTGTAGCTATAGCTGCACCTAATGGCCTGACAGCCCTCTGCTACCAGTATCTCGACGGACGCAATCGTAGAAGCAAGTCATTCAGCGAAACGCTTTGTTTTCAAGGGTCTAAACATAGCACGTCTGCGAAATCATGTGCGAACGCAGTCCGCATCATTTTCTTTTTCTTTCGGAAAAAAAAACAAATTCGTGGAATGCTTCAACAAGCCTTCAAAACAAGCCTTGAGCCGTATTTAAATCTAAGATCATCTGTTCAAGGATGGAAGAATGAGAATGGTAGATGAACCTTTTTCGGGTCGCCCTATACAACCAGTCGAGCCGACAAAAATGTTCATTTGATTTGTCGAGTGATCAAACAAGATCGCCAAATGATGAGTTATCAAAGAACGCAAACATCAGTAGGAGTTCGTGCCCACAAATTCTGACTGAAGAATGTCAGATAAATCGAAAGGAAATTTTCAAGGGGCAGCGTTTCGATCTTTCACCGGCCGTAAAAGCATGTTCGCAGGTGGACCTGGACACCATCACAAATGAAGAGTTCCTAGGATGCATCGAACAGTGAGAAAAACGAATTTATAAGTGCATTGCAGCTCAAGAAAACTACTTTGAAGGTACCTAATTTGTTTTTCCCTTAAATGTGAACAAAATGTTTTTTTTTTTCGGAAAAAGTTCCATTGTTTTTGGATCCTCCCTTGTACTTGCAGACCTGTGTGGGACACCTTAACTTTCCTATGGCCACTTAGAGGACGCAGCTTCTACAGCAACGTAGTTTGGTTCAGAACTCAAATAGTCCTAACACTTTCTTTATTGTGTGTCGGTGGAACCACGCAACCATGATCGGTCTTTGCGCTGCAAACGGTTACAGAGTTTTGAGGGGCTGCTGAGCACGAGGTCGCGGGATGGAATCCCGGCCACGGCGGCCACATTTCGATGGGGGCGAAATGCGAAAACACCCGTGTGCTTAGATTTAGGTGCCCGTTAAAGAACCCCAGGTGGTCGAAATTTCCGGAGTCCCCCACTACGGCGTGCCTCATAATCAGACAGTGGTCTTGGCACGTAAAACCCCATAATGAATTAATTAGTATATTGAGTACTTCATGCAGTACTGAAGCCACGGTCACTGTCCTTCCGTGATGTGTCTCGGAAATTTACAGCAGCAGGGAGCGTTCTGATGCTAAAAAAAAAAATGAGGCCAGCCGTGCGTTTTACCACAATGCTTATCTGGAAATATGCTCGCGGCCAAAATACGCGTAGCAGTGCAAGATCTGGGCGTTCTTGAAGCCCAGAAGAGCTCTGTCGATCCGTCTTAAACGTACAATCTATACCCACGCTCCCGCAGTCGCCATTTTTGTCGTCCTTGTCTAGAGCCATCCTTTTTTGTTTGTATCCCCCCCCCCCTCCCCCCTAACGGCGGATAAAGATAGTATTCAGAAGTCAAGGGGATGTGAGATAAAGATTGTACTTGTTGGTGAGATTTTGCTCGCTATACCCGCCGTAAGCATAATGTTTTCGTTTGGTCGGTGTGCTTTTGCCGCTTTTCTTCTCCCCAGGTCAACGATGCATATGTAAAACCTTCCGACAGGACCGGTATATCCTACTCAATGTCCCCGTCCAACTCATAAATATGAAGAGAAAACTGTCCCTTCCCTTTCGAAGCAGACAACAGAAGGCTCACTCTGTGGCAAAGGCAGAAAAATTGATCCTCTATTGGAGGCATTGCTGTCGTGACCACGGCATTTGTTGATGTCGTCATACACAGAAATATATTTTGTACAACTTGCCCGATGCCTTATCACGACACGTTCGGCTTCGTCTCAGCGACCCGCCGCGGTAGGTCCGCGGCTATGGCGTTGCGCTGCTAGATGGGCACGAGGTTGTGGGTTCGACCCCTGTGAATTTGGCCGCAGCACACGCATGTTACGTATGTACTTGTATGATAAAAAGGTGTCACGCGCAACGGTCTTTTTTTTTTTTTGTCACATAAATATGATGCCGCATTGACACCTCCTTCCGTCTTCGTAGAATCGCTGCTCAATGTTGGTGCTAGTCTCGTTACATTCTCTCTATGATGTGTAAATATCCACAGGCCGTGAAATTGCATATAAAACTATGCTATTGGATATTGGAATATTATATGGATGTAATTATATATAATTAGTGCCTTCTAGAATGACGGCGTCTCAGGCCATCGCAGCATTTGTCATGTGCTCCCTCTCTGTCTCTACTTATCTCTCCTCATCCCCCTTCCCTGTCCACAAGTGTAAGGTAGCAAATGCAGAAAGCAACCACGGCGGGTGCTTCTCTTTCATTCTCTCTTTAGTTACTTCATTAGTGCATGTAAAATGTAGATGAAGTTCAAACGAAGATTGCATTACTGCAACCCGGTCAGGTAGAATCTTTGGCAACTACAAAAATTCGGCAGAGACACTTACGACTGCTTACGTGTTGGAATACGAGAGCATTTCCCTGCCCGCGCAAGCTCTCCCCCTCGTTTTAACTGCGCCTCGGTAAGGACAATTGAAAACGCGCCAAGCGCCTGAACGCGCTCTCTTGCCCGCGAGGAGTTCATAACTCGAAGGACCGCTCAGCGGCGTTCAATTGGACAGTAATGCGTTTTATTTTATACACTAATTCTATACACGCATGACGTGGCGCCACCGCCTGCCCAATGACTGCGACGTCACGTGCCGAACGACGCAAGCACTAGGCACACATTTAGCCAATCAGAACCGTCGAGCCGCCGTGGCGTCGGTGCGTCTCGCAGCGGATAGGCTTGGGTTCTATTCCCACCCCTACCGAAATTTTGCCCAATATTCGCTTCAAAGCCACAAATCTTGTTTACAGCAACCTCCATGAAACACTTGGCATCAATCTGAGTATTTTTTGACGTGTTTTTACTCGTTGCCGTCGACCATTATTGGTACCATCATTTGGTCACGCCGCCGACTACAACGTCGGATTTTCGCGTAACGGGGCACATAATGTTTTCGCATTAATAACGGCTTTCTTTCATAACAACACTATCTATTCAGCCCTGTATTAACCATTGCTAAGGGAACGCCGACACCTGCTATAGCTCGAAAAGGAGAGAACGAATAATGTAAGTTGTCGACATTATTAATTAGTTGTTCGTTCTTGCTTCACTGTTACATCGCTGATATGGTTTAACGAGCAATGGCCGTGAATCACCGCACAAAGCTTGCGTGCTGAGCGCCTTGAAAGCACCTTTGACTCGCCGCACTGCTGGAACCAACAGAATGCCGTGTATCGAAATTCGGTATTAATTTCGCTCGGTCCGCAATACACCTACGTTGCTTTCTGCCCTTAACGCAGTTTTCGTTGCGAAATGATTTAGCAAATTGCGCCATTAGTTTTATATCTCACTCGCAATTCCATGAAACCACATTACATTCTCTCTAAGTTTCCATTGTACGTCGTGTGGACGATTTGCTTCGGAACGAGTGACAGATATATTTCGAGAATGCGACTTGCCGTCACTGGCAGAAAAAAAGAAGCGCGTTCAAAAGGCGGCGTAGAAGAATAGAATAGAAATAAAAGATGGGGATAGGGGGCTCGTATAACGATTCTCTTCAAGTAGAATCTATAGTAGAGCTACACGTCGTCTCTTTCCCGCCAGCGCTGGTGCACCGTAGTCATTCAAAAACCCTTTTTAAGGCCATCTAATTTGAATAAGAAATCATATCCAGCTTTTCTGGACACGTACCAACTAGCGCCCCAAGCGGGCCCGGCACGAAGCTAGCGCGTTTTCAATGGAACGAGCGGGTTTTTCGCGAATAAATAAAGCTGCAGGTCGATTATTGAAAAAGGCAGGTGACAGACGTGTTCTGGAAGACAATCCACACGAGCGAAATCCAGTGGTCCCTCTATGGCACGTAAGAGTTTTGTTCTCACAGCGGTTAAAGATTTAGCAATTAAAGTCTATGGAAACGATGAAAATATCTACTCGATTTTCCAGGCAAGAACGATGCCTGTGATAAAACTACGACGTCTATCGTAATACCCAGTGCAGTGTATGTAGTCTGGAGACTCAGCTTTCGATTGATGCCTATCTCGACTCTCCACACATGGCGTAACACTGTTCCCCAAAGCGATTTTTGTAACACTATCGTGAAAATTCACGTGGTATTTATAAGAACATGAGCGTACCGCTTGGCGAAGCCTCGGAAGCCGTGGCCGAGTGGTAGAATCGCGCGCACCTATGGTCCCGCGTCACGGCGGGCGCGGTTCGATTCCCGCTTCGCACTTTTTCTTAAAGCCGCATAGGACCTAGTTTTGTAGTCGCTCACTAGATGGCAGAAACACAAAACCCAAGATTTGCTTTCGGTTCTGGTTTTTCATAAATGCGCCTGGAGTGGTCCATATAATTGCTATCGTAATAAAAGATTCACAGACGATTACAACACTCCATAATACGAAATTTGAGCGCAGCCCTATACGGGTTTTTAAACGTCCCGTGTCGCGTAAAATCCGGCGTCGACCTTCCTTTCAGGAACATTCATTCCGAACCCCGCGTACCCAACCGCGCAGGCCCTCCCCTCCGTGTTGCGCAAGGAAGTTACCAAACTAATTGAATTTCTCAAAGTGAAATGCGCCACAAAAGTACGACTTACGCGCAACCTGCAGATATGGTGGCGTCGGATTCTAGTTTCAATACTAAAGGAAACATAATTCTGTTACGCGGAAAGACAAACACAAACCCCTTTTAGCGCGCTAGCGTTTTCCAGCTGCCCTTTGAGGTCTGTCTTAGCAGGAACGGCGCGGCCTCCCCGGTGCCTTGCACACCATCAGAAACAGAACCGCAAAGCGCACCTTCGTGCATAGCGTTTGCCGCCAGCGTTTCCCGGTAAACATTACGTTTGCATAAGCTGCGGTTGCCGAGAATCGTAAGAAGCACTCGGGGATCTCTGAACGCTATCGTGTTGCACTCTTAAAGGCGAAGCTTAAACGTCGTCCAAGAGAAGCATGTAGCAGAGTCGGCGATCGTCGAAAATTTTATATCATGCGGGTCAAGCGCATCGGCTTTTATACATGGCTCGTCAAAGGTTCCTGTGTAATCGCTGGTGCAGCGTGGCTTCCAGAAAGTCTACACAATACGCGTCGCACATACAATCAGATTACAAAACAATCGCAAATCATGACTGAAAAAGCGCAAACGAGACCAAATCAAGCGAACCAAACAAGCGCGAGCGAGAGGTGACGCGAGCAGACGATAGTAATAAACGAGCGGTCCGGCTGAGACCAAATACGAGTACGCTTCTAGCCATCGGGCGGGTCCGCATGGTACCCGCGAGCACTCCATAGGCATCTCCATAGAGGGGAAGAAGATTCCGGAGGCATCCCAAATTAAGATCATTGGCATGTGGATACAAAGAAACTGTCGTATGGATCACACAATCAGACAGCTGGCAAACACTACAGCTCAGATCACGAGGATGATTGCAAGAATCTCAAACAGAGGACGAGGTATGAAGGAAGAGCACACATGTAGGCTAATACAGGCCCTCGTGGTCAGTAGGATTGTATACAGTGTCCCCTACCAAACACCGCTCAGGTAGGAAAAAGAACAATTAGAGGCAATCCTTAGGAAAGCTTACAAATGCGCTCTCGGACTGCCGGTCAACACCTCGACGGAGAAATTCCTTCAGTTGGGCATAAACAACACAGTGCAAGAACACATCGAAGAACACTTTCTCGCGCAGAAAATGAGACTCATGCTGACTCCAACGGGCAGGAACACGCTGAAGATACTGGGTATGAGGGATGCTTGCAGAGAAATTAACAGCACGGAAAGCATACCTAAAGAGATTCGACAGATCATTGAGGCCAGCCCGATACCGAGAAACATGCACCCTAAAATACACAAGGCCAGAATAAAGGCAAGATCAGAAGCACACAACAGATATTTCGTGGCGAGAAAAGACGTGTTGTACGTCGACGCAGCCACATACAGAGAGCACTCCGGGGCGGTAGTCAGCGTTGTTGATCACCAGTTTAGAGAAATCAATTGCGCTTCGATCAAAGGCAACAACATCCTCGAGGCTGAGGAAGCGGCAATACCACTCGACATCACCCACCAGGGCGACGAGGCCACTACAGCAATACTTACGGGCTCGCAAGAAGCGTGCAGAAGGTACAGCAGTAGACGCATATCCACTGCGGCCATCCGCATACTCAAGACGAGAAAAATCACCTTTTCGAGATGCTTCATTACGTGGACACCAGGTCATGAGACTGTGACAGGGAACCAGCGTGCCGACGCCAACGCCCGAGCATATATATATATATATATATATATATATGTATACGCCAACCGGGGGGCGCACCACGACGGGGAACTGGACACAGTCACCAGACGCTATGGAGCAATTTTAGAAAACCAAAGAGCCTTAAGGAGGATCTACCCCCTCCCCACAAAGACTTTAGTAGAGAGCAGTCGATTGCCTGGAGACAACTGCAGACTAATACATACCCCAATCTGAGTCTGCTCAGCAAAATCTATCCGTCAACATATGACAATAAATGCCCGCTATGCGGGAAACACGCAACGTTTTGCCACGTTACATGGGCATGCCAGACACCAAAGGTAGCGCCATTACACAAAACACCAACACCGGAGCAGTGGGAGGCTACGCTGTCCTGCTCGAAGCCTGAAGAACAGCTCAAGCTGATTGACAGAGCTAGCAAGATGGCAAAGGCCACAGGGGCCCTGGACTGAGGGCTCCACCTTCGCCGGTATACCTCCTTTGTGAAAATAAAGCTTTTCATTCATTCATTCATTCATTCATTCAGGGGCCGCTCTCATTGGTCTCCTCCATTCCCGGCTCGCGTCTTTCATCTTTCGCTGTGCTCGTTCGCTATGTTACGCAACTGCGCTCTAAAATGAATTTATTTACTGATTCATTTAGGATTTGCTAAGGTGCACACGTATGCATTTATGCAATATGATCAAAGCTTTCAGAGCTTCCCTTCGGCCAGTGTGGACGAGTTTACGACGGCTGCTGTCGTCTGTTCGGGTTATATCGCGCCTGAGCGCGAGAGAGGCGCCTTGTGGTGTTTTAAATGCGGCAGTAATCTCGTTCGAATCAGTTTCGAGGTTGCGAAACAAGCCAATTTCCTCGTTTCATAAGTGTTTTAGCGGGGAAATGGGCGTCATCCTTCCAGTCAAGTTTTATAACTTTCTCTACCTCATTCCTTTGCATCCTCTTCGAACTATCAATTGCAGCTGGACAGGTGGTTCCTCACCGGAATGCCGCCTTGCTTCGTGACGATTGCGGCATTTGGCATCAAGCAACCGGCCCTTATACGTGGAACTGCGCTGTTGGTATGTGTCACTGCGATGGCAATTATACAGCCGCTCGAAAAGTGCTCGAGACGCACTTTAGCCGTCTTGCCGCCGTTGTGCGCTGCTGCTTGACGGCGCATGCTATATATATTGCGAGACAGCTGTTAAACCTCCACCGTTTATTTAGCAGGTCGCGCGCTGAAGACGGTGACGCTGGCCATGATGATGAATATGTACAGATAAAAATAAATTATGGGGTTTTACGTGCCAAAACCACTTTCTGATTATGAGGCACGCCGTAGTGGAGGACTCCGGAAATTTCGACCACCTGGGGTTTTTTAACGTGCACCTAAATCTAAGTACACGGGTGTTTTCGCATTTCGCCCCCATCGAAATGCGGCCGCCGTGGCCGGGATTCGATCCCGCGGCCTTGTGCTCAGCAGCCTAACACCATAGCCACTGAGCAACCACGGCGGGTGAATAAAGTACAGATGAAGAAGATGAAGGAGCAATATAATGCTCACAATGCATACATGCACGCGCACGGAAAGCGAGGGCAAGGGCCTCTATCCAGAGACGCGCAGGGTGTTGGGCTCCAAAATCGACGAATTGACGTGAACAGCGCATTACACTATCTGTATTGTTAACATTATGTTATCTACAGCATCTACATTGTCAACACTGCGCTCAATCCCCTCAATGGCGGAGCCAGGGCAGTGTTCGACCTTGCGCTGCTGGCATAAGACCAAAGGGAAGCTGAAAGCTTTTCCAGAAAAAATGAGTGAAGAGCAGTACGTCGTAGTTTTCAACCCTCTGAATTCGAATATCGCATCGAAATTGAGCGAAAGAAAGCGCAAACATATTTTATTTCGACGAAATGTGCAGCAGCAGACACGCCCAGCTCGCGCGCCTCGTTTCCGCCTGTGATTGGTCGGGCGCCTCGTGACGTCAACAATGGTGTTCGTCCGGACCGATTTCTGCCGCTACACACGAAGCATGGTGCTGGGTAGTATGGTGCTGTTTTGCTGAGACGGTCATGGAAAATTTCGAGAGCTTGCGTTTCTCTGAGGAGTGCGGCGTTAAGTCCGAACTCCACGAGAGCGATTTTGCGCGCGACGATGTCGGGCGACGGCTTCGAGCGACAAAACAGGCCGTCGCTTGAACAGATCGCTCGGTGGTGTCGCTCGATCGCTCGTTTCTAGAAATCTAGAGCTCGTCGCTCGTCGCCCGGAAGTGCTATGAGTGACTAGCCAATAGTGCGAAGCCGGAACTGGATGTACATAACTCAAATACTACTGTTGGTCGCACGGAACGAGCAAACTATTCAATTTTACACGTGCAAGAATAAGAACCTAGTGCAAGACCTCCAGAAATATTTTAAGCTCCTTTTTCAGTCAAATACATCAACTTAAAATGATAAAGCATGCGTCATGCTAGTTTCGGCGCGTATATTGCTGCCCTCATACCGGGAAGTCGTCGCTCAAAGCCGTCGCTCGCGTGGAGTTCGGTTCGCAGGCGACGAGTGAACGCGACAGCCATCGCCTCGCTTGTCGCGCTGTCGCTGTCGCGTGCAAGATCACTTGTAGGGGGTTTATACTTTACTCCCTACATGTACGAGCCGATTGCGAAGAGCCGGCCTCTCCAAGAAGCAAAAAATGCTGGTGCAAGCACTGCTTTCCATGCGAACGAAGGCGAAGTGTTAGCATCTCCTTGTGTTGGAAATGTTCTTTGGCGAGTATGTTTTTTGCTAAGCTGCATTCAGCGTTCCAGTGAGTACGTTTCCGGGCAAACAACTGTAGTGTTATGTTCCTGCATGCCTCCTCGTAGAAATGAGCGGTGATGCGATCTTCGGCATTTGTGCGCTGCCCCAAAGCTGTCGGCAATCTACACAGACGGTTTAAACGCGGGAAAAGTTTACCGGGTGTTGTAGCACCAGTAGTATAGAACCTTCATCAGCGCGCCATCCGCGCGCTACTCGTAACCGGCGAATTCCGTCGGCTACGTGAGATGGTCGGTTTCTCTATGTGGGTGAGAGAAGGGGGAGCGCAGCGTCCTGGCGTGAGCAGGCTTTCCAACACATGCAAACTTTACGCTTGCACTGCGTTATGGTAGCTGCATGCAGGCTGTTTCACAACACACGTGCGAATAGAAAATCCGCGGCGCTTGGCGATGAAACCTGCGTCAACGGTGGGAGATAAACATGCACCTTACGTTCAGCGTGCTAACACGAATGAGAACCCAAAGCATGCATTATTGATAAACTCCGGTAGTAATCGTCACGGAAGTGGTTAGAGCACGACACTGTTGTTCTTGAGCGCTTGAAATTGAGCGTCTTAATGAATTCGACAGACTCTTCAGCTTACCTTTAAAGGTGATCCCATGGGCGCCGTCACGTTTGATCACTTGCTGACGCGTCCGTTGCTTGCCTCAGCTGCCTCCGTGTTTGCAATGCATGTTCATGATGCCGGCGCGGCTCAGCAAACCGTTGTTCCGGCGCGGGCATCGTAGGTGGTGACTGGCCCCTTGGCCACAGTGTCGGAGCACATGTAAGCGTCTTCGGAGCTCATTACGCCTTGTCCAAACGGTGCGAGCAGCATATGTGGTGCTTGTGCTTGAAGCGGGGCTAGATATGTGTCCTCAGCTGTGCAAACACTCTCCTTTTGAGTTATATCAAGTCCAGTGTCCTTTGCTATTCTTTATTTTATTTGCCACTCACTTTTACGTAGCGCCTTATGTTTCTTACTCAGTAACCTTCCTAGGTGCGGTCACTTTCCTCAATTGCAATATAGATTTCTTCTTGCAGCGCACAAGTGCTTGAAGGGTGGATGTTCTGTACTTTTTAACAGTTTGTAGCAAAGACGTATTATCGCTAGACGCTATGTATGGACCGTCACGAAGCGATCGGAGGAGGGGGGGGGGGGGGGCTATGCTGTAAGAGTCCACCTAGTGGACTGTCCATTTCGGCCGATGCTGATTGGATGCAGCTGTGCGAGCGAGGAGAAGACGAGCGGCCCCAGCAAATCAGCAGCGGACGAAATGGACAGTCCACCAGATGGACTCCCACAGAATACCTCCCCAGCTTCGAAAGTTTGTGTGCGGTCGGGGTAGTCAGTTACCCACACTTCGGCGCATTGAACCATGAGTGTGCCCATGCACTCACGTATTCTTGATACGTACAGAGTGGGCGCAAGTTTGAGTGTGAGTTGGGGTCGATGTGTGTAGATAACGTCCGAGAAACTGCCTATGCCAGGACGCGGTGCTACTCCTTCTCTCACTGTGTAGCAGGGGCGTAGCCGGGTGGGGGGGGAGCTTATGGGGCTTCAGCACCCCCCCCCCCAAATTTTTTAGTGCTGTCCATGCACCGCCGACCAAAGCAACCCCCTGCGCCAAAAATCATTCTGGATTTTGTCTAGAATGTCTTTTTCACGCTCCAAAAGACATTTCACCGCGAACGTTGCGAAGTCGAGCTGGATTTCGTGGCAACGCCAATTTACCGGGAGTAACTTAACGCAATCAGCCCCATCCGAGCACAAAGTTTCAAGGGTGTTTTGATGGCGAACGGGCTCGCGGTGGCTGCGGAGTCTACGGAGCGCATGTATGTCAATTCCAAAACTTTATGGATATAAATCTCGTAAACTTTTGATGTGAAATGTGCATTGACATTTCCAAAGTTGTGCTTTAGATTTTCGACCCCTGACTTTGTGGGTTTAATGTTGTTACAAGCATTTGACGCCAAAAGTGCATTGACTTTTCTAAAGTCGTACATCGGATCATACAACGAGACAAGCCAAATCAACACGCTGTCAGACAAGTTGACAAAGCACGCAACGAGGTCCGTTGAGACGAAGCGTTGTGGTGGATCACTTGTGCCGTCATGTCACATAAAAAATACCAACATTTTTTTTCTTCACCTACGCCAAAGCAACCGTGTCAATACACTAAAGCCAGCCAAGGTAACTACGTTCTTATTTATTTTTTCTGGTTTGACTTTTATTCGCGCGGACACATTGAACCTCCTTTTTTTTTTTTTTTTTTTTTTTTTTTTTTTTTGATCTCGTTACCCTACCCGCGAGCTGCCAGAGCCAGCTAGAGCGCATACGTTTTTCTCGTGTTGCCCCGACCACCGCGCGGCGAACTTCGGTGCGCGTTCGGTTTGCTATGGCCGAGCGGATTTTCACCTGGGAGAGTTTTGGACGTTTAGTGACTAGCAGACGAGAAAAAGAAACAATGGTCGCTTGCCGCCATCACTTTGGGGACTCGACGGATTGCACCACGTTCGCTTGAGCTCAGCCTGTCCGTTAAGAGGAAGCTTTAGCTCGGCTGCTCCTATCTAAATACATGTAAAATGAGAATGAGCAACCCAAGGAGTTTTATGAGACGGAAATCACGCGACTCGTTAGTCAATGGGACAAAAGTCTAAATGCTCATGGAGACTGCTTTTAAATGAAGTACCCGATTTGTCATATATTCGCATTAGCTCACTTTCATTTGACTCGCCCTCATACATTTTGCAGAACTGCTTTTCATACGTGCTCTCTGTTGCGACTATAATTTCGGTGCAATTACTCACGATACACGACCGGTGACAGCTGCTACTGCGTAATACATTGGAACAAATGACAGCATCACTGAAATTTTTCACTGGCCGTTGCATATGTACAAGAATGTAAATACGGTTCTTGAATGACAAAGCTATATGACAAAGAATGACATTAACATACTTGTCCTCAACTTCGTCATTTCATGTCCTTTACATTTTTCATATCAACGGTATGCACCGCTTTGCTAGAGTCGGACTGATATAGGTCTAAAGTTCGCGTGATGTATACTTTACTTATTAAATAGACAAAAAACGTGAAAGCATTGATATCAGTTACTTTGCGCAAAAATTTTTGGCACATACGAGTGTATTCTTTTATGAAAAAAAAAAATACATATCTTGCTTGTTTTGACAGTGCGTAGCGTTCAAGAATTCGTTTGCAGCATCTTTGGCAATGGCAATGCAATTATTACTCATGTATTTGATCCCTCAACAAATTGTTTAAGAGGAAGCTTTAGCTCGGGCCCAACTTCCACGTGGCTTATTCAAATACATGTAAAACGCAGACACGCTTTTCTGAGATAACCCCTGGATCGCTTAGAATGAAATTTGTTGCATTTAAGAGAGAAAGTTGAATTCCAGTGTCTGTTGGAAGCGGAATCTCGATTTAGGGCCTGAATTTTGTTTAAAATATTTCGAAACATATAGAAGCACAACGTTTACAATCTAATAGCTCTGCATGAAGAACAGATATTGCGGTTCTGTAAACAGCAAAGCTGACAAATTTGGTATGTCAATTTGTACCTTACTTGAATTTGTTACGTTGTGTACAAGGATACTGCAAAAGCCTCATTTCTATAGTACTGAATATTTTTTGAGGTTCATGTGTGATATATCAATATTGTACAATTAGATGAAACTCACAGAATTATGATATCATTTTTCATTGTTGAGTTACAGTTCTAAACTTGACAGTTTCGTTTTCTGAAAATGTGCGATTTTGGACAATTTTTAATAAAGAATTGACAACGTAAATGAAAAATTCGAAACCAGCAGTCAATAGAATTTAAGTTTTTCTTTTAAATGCAACAAAGCTCTTCAAATTTGGTGCAGCGGTTGCCGTGAAAAACGAATTCCTCTTCTATAGCTGTTTAGATCGCAGCACCCGAGCTAAAGCTTCCTCTTAAGGAGGAGGCCGAGTTCTTAAGCCCCCCCCCCCCCCCCCCCCCCTCCCATCCCCGAGCGAAATTTCTGGCTATACGCCACTGCTGTGTAGCGAACGGTACTCACTCTTCTTTACGTTCCCGGGATAAAGCCCTTTGTCGGGAGGTCAGCGATAAAACGCTGGCGAAAGAATGAATTTCATGTTTATCCTCGACGAAAGCCGTGCATCGCGAAGGGCCAGCAGCACAGGCGGTTCTTGTGCAACAGTGGTCCGTGATCTTAACCACACAGACTCATTCCATTTCTTAACATGCCAGTCTCTGTGTAGGGTAGACAACCGGGCACGTCCTTGGCAACCTCTTTACCTTTCCCTCTTCGTTTCTATCTTTCTCTTTAACATGCCAGTCACTACTTTTCCTAGCCAACTACTGCAAACGTCTTCCCTCTACCATTCCGTATTTTGCGGCATGAAAGAAGCACAGTGCGTCAGTGATCACCCAGATGAATTTCCAACAGCTGATTGCACAATGGCAGTTAAGACGCGGGAATGGTTTCACGTTCGAGCGCTTTCGCTTAATGCGACGTTCTGCGCGCCGCCGGAAGCGTCATCTCGTTTCTATCGAGCAGCTTCTCCACGAAAGAGGTCTACAAGCGTGGGCCCTTCCATTAAGTATTGAGGGATACTGCTGTAAGCCTACTAGCGTTCCTACTCAGCTTCTGTGTGCATTCGCTGGTCTGAGTGGAACGGAGCGTAACGGTCAAGCTGACGTTATCTAATATTTCACTGGGCGCTAAAGCCGCCAATTTCTTTGGTCTCATTTCATGCATCATCGAGGAGGAGGAGGACGACGACGACGAAGCAGGAATAGACAGAAAGACAGGGAGGTTAGCCAGTTCTCAGAACGGCCGGCTACCCTGTGCTGGGGAAAGGGGGTAAGGGGAACAAAAAATAATAGAGATGTGACAAAAAAGGAAAGAGGAGCAAAAAATACCGGAGAAAAGGAAAAGGGAATACGGCACTGCTTAAAGTCTTTGTCTAAGACCAGTTCTCCGCAAGAAGCGCAACAACGCTTTCAAATCCTTCTTTGCTGAGGACGGTCTCGGCCAGTGTACCAGGACCCTTTCCTCCGACAAAGGGCGTTTATCAAGACTATCTCGCACTCTTGAAAGTTCTTTTCTGAGCTCACTGAAATAGTGCCACCCACAGAGAAGGTAGGTGATTGTTTCCTCGAAGCTACAGTTATCGCATGCACGGCTGTTGGCCATTCCGATCCGCAATGAGTATGCATTCGTGAAGGCCACGCCAAGCCACAAGCCGCACAGAAGCGTCTCCTCAGCTCTGGATAGCCGTGAAGGGAGACGTAGCCGTAGATTTGGTCCAAGTTGTGGAAGCGAGCGTTGGTAAATTCTGTCCAGCTCCACTGTGATAGTGTAAGTTCACGTGCGAGCGAACAAAGCCCTGTAGCTGCGTCTGTTTTGGATAACAGTATAGCTACACAGTGGAGGCCATCATGAGCGGGTCGGGCGGCCTCATCTGCACGGTCGTTTCCGTAGATGCCGCAATCGCACAGTATTCACTGATAAACAATGCTGTGTTTCTTTCACTATTGCGTGATGATGAAGTAGTCTTATGTCAGAGACTGTCAGCGACCAACTCGGGCGCTGTGGGTATTTGTAATGATTGAATAAATAACAAATAAATAATTGTTCATTCGGTCCATGACGAAATGGCGACATAATGCACTGACGAGCGGCCTTGGAGTCGGAGAAGATTAACCATGTCTGTGACGGCTATTCAATTACGAATTCTAGAGCAACACGGAGGGCCGTGAGTTATGCAGCCGTCGATCATGTAAAATGCGATTACTTGAATTTTATGGTGACAGACTTTGCGGCAATAACAACTGCTCCTGCTGAGCTTGCAGACGCCTTCACCGCCCCTGGCGGCGCTTCTCATCCCGACAGCGTAAGGCCGGGCCTTATGACAGCGTTTTCAGACGCCCGGAAGCTGCCGGCGAGGAGTGCACTGTTCCCTCTGCCCAGCAGGAGTTACATTGCGTGCTGAGTCTTGCCAACATGTCGCACCCACGTACTCGGAACACCGTCCGAGAAGTCCAAGCGCAACGTTAAGCCATCGCTCTCATTGCTTCGCCCTTCGGGCGAAACTGTCGACCTTTTGTGCTAGTTCAAGATCGGCGTGTTTTACTTTTTTACTGCCGCAAGTTTTTCTTTGCTATTGAACTGGCAGGTATTGAAGAGGATGCAGGACGAGCTTGGATATGCCCGGTCCGCAGGTTGGGTCGGGTACGCGTGTTTTCGGACCATCCGGATAGCGTCCACAAGTCTAGGTCATATAACTGTCCATATGTCTAGGTCATATAACTGTGTCCTTATCTACATCTGTGGGAATACAGCGACATGCTATCATAAAACGCTTAATGACCGCTCATTGATATTTAGAGACTGTCAGTATATATGCGGTGAAACGTGTTGCGTTGTTCTAAAAGTAATTTATGCGGCCTCCTCTCTCTCTCTCTCTCTCTCTCTCTCTCTCTCTCTCTCTCTCTCTCTCTCTCTCTCTCTCTCTTTATCTCTAAGTTCGGCAACGTGAACTGCCGCTGACGGCAGCGCGAAGTGAATTGACGCAAGCAAATTAGTGTAGGTATCGGCGCCAGTTGCGGTGTTAGCCTTCCAGTCATTATAAGCCGTTATCTCACTTGAGCGCCTTATCCATCCTCGTCGAATCATTACCAACCGTGATCAACCGTACTCCCGCGGTGGCTGCCTATGGCGCGACAGCATGGACCCTGTCTTGAAATTGCGATCTGCGATGGAGCCACTGCAGACTGCACCGACTGCTGATAGCTTCGTATGCGCTGTGTTCTCGCCGTTTAGTTCACGTTGAAGCGAGACGCGCGGCGCCTTGTCTTGAGAGCGATCTGCGATGGGGACACGTACCGTGCGCCGAGTGCTGATAGCTTAGTGTTAATTCTGGCCGCTTAGTTCGGAAGCCAGAGACAGCACGAAGGTGAATTCGCTAGCTCCTGCGTGCCCTATCTTCAAAGCGACCGTCTTACGTGACGGACGTACGGAGGGACGGACAGTTTTCCTCGTTGGGTTGGCATAGAAATGCTTTCGCATTTAAAAGAAACAGGTTCCACCTGACGGTGAGAAACGCAAGCCTACTTGCGGGAACGTGCTCGTTTGCCGCTACCGGACAACCGAGCGTGTAAAAGCTACGGGTGCGTGGCCGCTGCACATGTGTTACGGCGCCAAGTAGTCCGCCAGCGTTTGACAATGCTTTTGGTTGCTCGGAACAGACGCCTAATCAACGCAGCTTCACGTGCGACGGTTTTGCGTTTGCCCAGACGTGGAAGGGTGTCACAACTCAGAGTCGATGCGTTAGCTCCTCCTGAGTAGTGGCATAAGGAGGTGGAGTCTGGTGCCTGGCTTTCGCCAATTGCCGTCGTGAACGAGACAAAGGCCTGATGAAATCAACCAAAGGCAGTAATTTAATGCGATTTCTCAGCAACAAAACAAACTGGTGTTAATACGTAATGAATGTGAATATGGCCCCTATAACGTAAAACTATTCCAATATGTTTTTATTCCAATCTACTGACGTCAAATTTGCGTAACCGCCGACGTAAGGATCGGGCGGTCACCCGCAGGGTTGTCTGAATAGACCAATCAAACGCCCTCCTCGTTCAGAGGAGGTCCCTTTTGTTTGCTTGAAAAACGAATAACATTGCCTACACTGAGCGGCTTGCCTTGTCTAATTGGCTGACAAGAGGCGAGGAGCACGCTCAAGTGGAGAGGGACTCGATGGGGCAGAGCCACTGCACTGAATATCGATAACCGGATCAAGAGGGTGGTGCCGGCGTCTGCGGTTGGTCCGCTTTTTCTCACTAGCTTGCGGTGGCTCGTCGAAAATTGCGGCGGCATGCAACGGAAGCTTAAGAATGACGCTGAAACGGATCCTCGGCAAAGAAGTGTTGGCAGAACGAGGACGTAAACGTGCCGAAAGTGCTCGAAAACGTTATACGGCCACGCAAAAAGACGGTGGCAGCCATCTTTTATTCCTTTCGGAACGGGGCAGCCTGCGGCTATTCAGAAGAAAATTCACTTTTGTTCGGCATATTAATGTATCTTTAACGCGTACACGTCACTTCAACGCAGTAAGTTTTTGTGGTTTTGTGACGTCACGTGAGAGGCAGGTGAAGTGGGTGCAGTCCGAAATCTTTTGACCAATAGCCGAGGGCTATGGCGAAAAGGCGTCGAATCAGAAAGAGCTATCTTTGTTTTGTTCGGTGAAATTATGCATAATCAGTGTGTACACGTCATATCAGATGGGGAGCTATGACGGTTTTCGTGACGTCGCGTGAGAGACAGGTTAAGTAGGGGTGGCCCAAAAAAGTTTTTGACCAATCGTGGAGGGCTGATTGCAGAATTGGAATAGTTTTACGTTATAGCGCCCATGTTAGACAGAAAAAGTAAAGTGACAATTCCAAAGAACAGGTGTAGCAATGTTGAACAATTACGATGTGCAATCGCAACGTGAACAATGAACATCACGTTTCTAAACAATAATTGGGATAGCAAATATTTAGAGTCCACAGTCCACATAATCAAAAGTGACATGCAGCGAATCGGGCGTGCCGACAGTCCGTCCCAACCGATGCTGCCCGTAAGTGACCCTCGAAGTCGGCGCCTCGACGCCGGCGGCTGACTTCCACGGCGGCTGGCGGTGTTCGGTGTCGGGGCGCGATGTCGGCAGCTTATTTACCCGGGAGTTGCTCGGCGTTCGTTTATCGTCCCCGGAGCAGACTGGCCAAGTGTCGGATCGGCGCGTTTTTATAAACCGCTCGAGGCGTCGGCGTTCACCTCTTGCCGTCTAGACATGGATCACACACGCGCACACTGGATCTCGCCGTAGTTCAGACTCCATTGGCGGTCACCTTCACCGGCAGTCAATTTGATCACTCACAAAACAATAGCTGCGGACGAAGACGGCGTCACGTAGGCTGGGCGTCCTTCCACCGTGATTCAGATTCTGCTAGCGGTCACCTTCACTGGTAAGCAATTTAATAGCACACAAAACAACAGCTGCAGACGCCTGCAGCCAGCTTCACGTGGCCCGGGTGTGTAGCCACCATGGTTTCTAACCTACCAGCGGTCACCTTCTCCGTCGAACAATTTAATCACACACAAAACAGCACTCACGAACGCACACAGCTCACGTGTTCTGGATGTACCCAATATCACGTTCCCTACCGTTTGCGAAACGGTGCAGCACGTAGGCTCGCGGCCCATTCTTAAAAAGCGATGCTTAATGGGCGTGTATACACAGGTTGCGCGGGTGAAAAATTGAAGAAATAACACGACTTTTGTGACAAAGGGAAAAGCTCCAAAATAAGTAAACTTTTACATTCAGTGGTGTGTTTTATCTCATATAACTGTTGGTAATAAGGCGTTTATGTTTTCTCTTCCCCAGCTTAAACTTACGTGGATGTAAACACGGCACTCTTTTCAGAAGTGCTCTCACTTCCACGCTCTTTGCCTCCGTAGCTTTTCCTCCATTGCCGCAGAAAGTTGTCCGCGAGTATAGTCATATAGTTTTCACTTTCCCGCGAGTCGCCCGGGGCGCTTTCAGTGTCATACCTGACCAAGCAGTTCTAAAGCGTTGCTCCTCCACATAATTTTCCTGTCAATTGCTGCCACCACTTCCACATCCGCAGAACACCGCGAACTGTCCCGAGTGTGCAAGGGCAAGAATCGCGAAACGCGAGGCACCGCGCTCCCTCTTGCCCGCCGAGAACAAAGTGAAATGGAGCTTTCTGTGCAGCTGTCATGAAAACCTGTTGTCCACTCTGGGTCGCCCGCTCGCAAAATGTGTGGTTGGGGTACATGGCGCCCCGTCAGATATTTTGAGCCTTTACGCCAGTTCCCTAGGGCAATACTATGTGCTGCAGCTGGTTGTCTGAATAAAGATGAATGAATGAATGAAAAAACGGCTGCGGCGCGTCAGCGCCAGAAACCTTTGGGACGAGAGAATGGAGAACCGCCGCCAGTGCTGCGCTATTCTTCACACTTGGATCGAAAATCAGAACGTCAGTCTTTTCATCGCGCCAACTCCGCGTCCTTTAGTGGTTGCGGTGCATACCACCGCAGGGCGATTTCCCCTCTCTCTCCATCTGCTGTGTGGGAAGGAAGCGACGTCGCGCCGCTGCCTCACCCGCTTCCTGGCGTGTCTCGTACAGATTTAATTACGTGCCGTCGATTCTCCCCTGCGCTCCCCATTATTCTACGATGCAGCCCATCAGAGCGCGTGCGTTCCTAGGGAAAGAACGTCATTCACTCGCCGCACTCTCTGCGCAGCGCGCGTCTATCTCTTGCTTTCAACGCTTACGTTTGTATCTTTCACGCGGGAAGACGAAGGAGGAAGACGACGTGCCTTTCAGGCAGAACACCGAGTCTTCCAGCTCTACTTATTTTGTGGATTTTTTTTTAGACTTTGCCAGTGAACTGCTATTTCCTCCTTAACTGCGATGGAGATGAAGTCTCACGCGCGTTCGCCGGAGTCGGCAGTGCCCGCGGTGGCTACCTCCAGGAAGCGCAACGGCACCGAGAGCGACACTGACAGCGACGACACCATGCGGTACTATGTCAGCGGTGAAGATTCTTGTGACGACGCCTTCGAGCTGGTGCGGAGTCGTAAAGAAAAACGAAGGTTTCTCAGCGCATCCTCGAATTCGAGTGAGTCCACCGTGAGATCTTCGCGGAATACCGAGGAGCTCACCATCCTGTTCGCGCCAGTTCTCGCCACTGACAACCTGATACCCCTCAACAGGCAAGCCGTGTCTTCACATCTAGAGGCACTGGTTCCGAATGAAATCAAAGACATCAGAGTGAACACCCGTAAGAACGTCCTAGCGATTGACGTAGAACACGCGGCTGCGTTGGATTCTTTGCGCAATGTCACGGAACTTGACGGGATGAAAGTCCGCCCTCATATTCCGCTGGGCAAACAAATCAGTAGTGGCGTAATTTACGATGTTGATGAGACCATTGTCGACTCCGATCTGTCGATCTTAATCAAGTCAGCTACAGAAAACACCATTATCACAAACGCGTTTCGTCTCGGCACGTCACGGTGTGTCAAAATCATATGTAAAGGCGAATCCCTACCATCGCATGTAAAACTGGGCCACTTCCGACACGCAGTTCGCCCCTTCATACCAAAACCGCTGCAGTGCTGGAAGTGCATGAAGTTTGGGCATGTGAGTAGTGTGTGCAAGAACACTACCGTCTGTTCTCGCTGCACTGGGCCCCACACCACTAACACGTGCGAAGCCAGTGTGCTGAAGTGCACAAATTGCAGCGGCCCTCACGATGCCTCCTCGAAGGAATGCCCTTTAGTTCCCAAGGAAATGGCAATATTGAGGAAAATGGTTAGAGACCACTCGTCTCACCGAGAAGCAGCAACATCTATTAGGCGGCGACGATCGCGTCGCCGACGTCGATCACGAACCTCCAAAGCCTGTGCAGAGCGCCAGGCACGTACACTGCCACCTACTCTTCCGCCCAGGCCAAACGCAGTCAGCTCAAAGGACAAAGATGCAAGGAACAGCCCTGCTGCTGACGCGTGGCCTGCACTCCCGAGGCTACTTGCTCCTACTGAGCGAAATCAGACTTCTACAGCAAGGGACACTTCGACTGCTCCTGATAAACTGACGGACCAAGATCAACAAATTGTTGTCATGATCAGCTCTCTGGTGAGTGCTATTCGTGTTCTTCTGAACAAGATACAGACACCAACAGCTCGAAGTGCGTTGCAAGTGCTGGATGCCATCAATCCGGTTGTAGCGAGCCTTCAGAAGTCCAGTGCTTGAGAACTTCTACAGCAGAACCATGGCTCATCGACAGCAACAGCGATCGTTCCGGGATGATGTCAGAAGTGCCTCCATATTCCAATGGAATGCGAGAGGCCTAAGGTCACGTATTTCGGATTTTCGACAGTTCGTGTTTGACTACCACTTTCCTATACTGGTGATCTGTGAACCGAACTTATCAGCCTCCATAAGACTATCAGGATATGAACCTTTTGTTTCAACAACGTGTGCCCGTAGTAGTAAGGTTCTGGTTTATATTCGCAATGACCTAACGTATTTTTCGCAACCCGTAGCGCTACACGACGGTAACCAATACGTCTGTGTTAGTGTGAAAAAGAAGAGGCTGTCTATTACTATTATTGGCGTCTACCTATCCCCAACAAGTCAGTTTGACAGCAAAAGACTAGAAGATATTATGGCTACTACTCCCGGTCCTTGGATAATAACAGGGGACTTCAACGCTCACCGCCATATATGGGGAAGCTCCAGGATAAATTCGAGGGGCAGGTCACTAATATCCTTTGCATCAGGCCAACCTGTGTCTTCTAAATGACGGAAGTCCGACATTTCTGCGAGGAACAACGTACAGTAGCTGCCTTGACTTGACTTTGGTGTCACGTTGCCTGACTTCGAGCGTGCAGTGGTTCACTGATATTGAAACCCATGGAAGTGATCATATTCCGACCTATGTGAGAATCAATGGTCTAGACGCCGCATTACCGGATGTATCTCGCCAAATCGATTGGTCAGTCTTTCAAGATCGAGTAGAAGACACCTGCAAGAAACATATCGCTCGCAGATTAGAAGACATAATTGCAGACGCAATGCAAGATTGCACGCGTTGCTTCACACATTCGAAAAAGCGTACACAGAATGACATTGAATTGGAAAAGCTTCGTACAATACGTCGCCGTGCTGAAAGGAGGTACAGGCGCACAAAGTCAATTCTTGACCTCAGAGAAGCTCGGCGCATGCAAAAGAAGATAAGACGCCGAATGGATAAGCTAGCGGATAAAAGATGGAAATGCTTTTGCGAGTCACTAGACCCCCGCAAGCCATTGTCCCGTGGGTGGCGTACCCTACGGGGTCTTTGCTCAAGACCCCAGCAACGACACCCTTTTAACGCCCTCGCTCTCTATCAAACCCGCCGCGACATAGACGTTGCAGAGGAATTTTGCGCGCAAATCGCCGGCGGCACAGTTTTAGTCCCTGGCATGGCTTTAAGCGACATCCCCGGTCCACGAGATACCAGCATGGAGGCTCCATTCTCTATGGAAGAATTAGAAGCTGCGATGGCGCTCTGTAGGTGTTCGTCTTCACCAGGGCCCGATGGCATAACATATACTGCTTTGTGCCACCTAGGCCAAGAAGCACGAAGAGAACTGCTCAGCCTTTTTAATAGTTCATGGCAAGATGGTGTCGTCCCACAGGAATGGAAACGCAGCCGCCTGGTACCGCTACTAAAAGCAGGAAAGTCGCCGCTCGAACTGGCATCGTATCGGCCTATAGCACTTGCAAGCTGCGTCGGGAAACTCATGGAACGCATGATCCTCATGCGTCTCGAATGGTACCTAGAACACCACAAGATTTACCCTGATTCTATGGCGGGATTTCGACGAGGCCGTTCATCGATTGACAGTGTCATCGATTTAGTGTCATCTGTAGAACAGCAAAAATCTTGGAAACGATTATCAGTAGCGCTCTTTCTGGACGTGAAAGGCGCTTACGACAACGTTTCCTATCAACCCATTCTAGACGCACTTTTGACAATTGAACTAGGAGGGCGAGTATATCGATGGATCAGAAACTACTTGACACAAAGGTCCATGTTCGTACGTACGGAAGATGGTCCGACTACCGACCACTACACATGCCGAGGAGTTCCCCAAGGTGGGGTTCTAAGCCCTATTCTTTTCAACCTCGCGCTTCTTGGGCTGGCCGAATCCCTACCGGAAACAGTGAGTGTCTCAATCTACGCCGACGACATCTGCATCTGGTCATCAGCGGTCACTCGTCTGCAGGTTCGCGCAAGGCTGCAGAAAGCAGCATCACAGGCATCTCACTATCTTCACACACAAGCCCTTACCATCTCAACAGAAAAATGTGCGTTAGTAGCTTTTACACGAAAACCAATGTCTCGTTATCCAGTATGCATTAATGGCCAGCCTATCTCCTACAAGAGAAATCATCGGTTTTTGGGTGTCATTGTGGACCTGGACTTCTCTTGGAGCCCTCATGTTGCCCACTTGAAGAAGCTCACATCTATTGTTCATGTCTTCAAGTTTATCGCCGGGGAAACATGGGGATCCTCAGTGGGCTCCATGCTACAGTTATATCGAGCACTTTTCATCGGACTGCTACGTTACAGTTCTCCCGTGCTTGCTAAAACATGCAAGTCAAATCTTCGAGAACTACAGAGCGTGCAAGCACAGGCACTACGTGTTTGCCTAGGACTTCCGCGGAGCGCCTCAACAGCAGGAACCATTATAAGGGCTCGAGACCATCCGATCGCGACTTACATTAGCATCGACACGCTTAGGTCCCATGTTCGTCATGTTTCACGCATGCAATCAAGCTCTCTTGCCTGCCTGCCAGAACGAAGACCACAGGCGTCCTTCTCCAACGAGGTCAGCATCCATCGTGCCTGTCTACCATCGGGCTTCACACCCTCAGCACGTTCAACCTCAGCTTTGTGGTGTTTAGAACAACCTCAAGTGCGTCTCACGGTTCCAGGGATAAGAAAGAAGACCGACCTGCCTACCTTGGCCCTGAAGCAAGCAGCTCTGGATTGTTTGAACACTTTCTACTTTGACCGAGTCCACATATATACGGATGGCTCTTCCACTCAGACCAGCTCCACCGGCGCAGTGGTTATACCATCACGATCAATTAGCGTCCGATACAAGATTTCTCGCACGACAACATCGACCGGATCGGAGCTTGTTGCCCTCCGAGGTGCCGTTGATTACATCAACAACCAACCCGCTAATCGGTGGGCAATATTCTGCTATTCGAAGGCGGCCTTACAATGTCTTCTGTCATCTCTTCGTCGCGGGTCGTGTGAACAACTAGTGTCGGAGATACGAGAAATGCACCATCGTATGATAGCGAAAGGACACGACGTCGTGTTTCAGTGGATGCCTGGCCATTGCGGTATCTCCGGCAACGAGCTCGCTGACGAAGCTGCTAGAAAAGCACACGAAGGAGCAACCCTTGTTTCTGTACCTTTATCGCGGACCGACGCAGCCCAACACCTAAGCAAGGTAGCACACCGTATGACATTAGAGAAGTGGCACACACCTGAATTCACCCGAGAACGATTGCATTCCCTCGACCCCACTATGCAACTGCGGCTGTTACCAGGGCTTCTGCGAAATGAAGAAACAATGCTGTGCCGCTTACGCTTGGGCGTCGCATTCACCAATGCATATACGTTTTTGATTGGAATGACTGATAGCGCCGACTGTAATGCCTGCGGTGCCGAGGAAACTATAGAACATCTACTGTGCTACTGCCCATCTTTTCAAAACGAAAGACATGACCTCTGCACAGCTCTCAATCCGCTAGATAGAACACCGTTCACCTTGAAGAAGATCCTGGGACCATGGCCTCGCATATCGCAGCTACAAAAGGCCACAAAAGCTCTGCTGCGATATTTGAAGGCTACTGGATTGAGTCAGCGTCTGTGATCCGGACTGAGTGACCGAACGATATACCCAGTAGACTTTCTCTTCTTTTTTAATCTTTCCGTCCCCTTTTCTCTTTCCCCAGTGTAGGGTAGCCAACCGGGCTCAGTCCTGGTTAGCCTCCCTACCTTTCCTTTATCATTTGCTCTCTCTCTCTCACGCGCTTACGAGTGTGAACGGCACCACGCGCGCAGGGAGGTCGACGTGTACGTCACGACTGCCACCACACGACGCACGCTGTGTTCGCACCGATCGCCGATCGAGTGGCGTTTCGTGCACGTTGAGGCACGTGGTGCTAATATGCGCGCGATCGTTCGTGCGACGCCTCGGTGTTCGACTTAATTGCCGCGCACGACGATTCGGGACATGCTATACATGCGTGCCGCTCCGCCCATAAACCGGCGCCCCTGCATGGTTGCTCGGAACACATGCGTAACTTCGCGAAGAGAATGAAAGCAAACGTCTTTTTGCAGCTCTTTCGTTTTAAACAAATGATGTCGATTGAAACCGCGTCTATGCGAGCAACGTAGACGTCTTTGCGCAAGGCTGCGTCCGTATCGTCGGCTCTGTTGACATGCGCCGATGACTACACTCCGTTCCATACATAGAAAGAAGTCCACGCTGTGGAACCTACGCAAGAAGTTCGGCCAAGAAAAGTTATCGCTCCGCGCGTTCCGTCCATGCTTCGCTGCGCGCCAACAGCGTTCGCTCGCGCGAACGTGCACGTGAGGCTCCTCGAGGAGGGTAGCAAATAAAGAACCAGAATAGAACAACAAAAATAGGAATGATCTAAAACAACGCATTGACAGCCGTATACCACAGTGTGTTTGTTTCTAAGGATTAAATCTTGTTTTATTCAATACTGAGCCTATATAAACAAACAGTTGCGCACAATTGCGGTCGAAATAACATCAAACTGTATCCAAGTGCCAAGGAACCCACTGCAAGAGGTCTCTCGTCGAATCCGAGACTGACGGCGCTTGCGACGCGACCGCATGCGCCTCGTAATAGAGCGCCTATGTTGCCTATGTTGGTCAGCACAACGTGCACAGAATTATATCATACTTAAATTGCAATACACTTTATTTTATCGACGCCAACGGTAGCGAACGAGCAAGCCAGGCGAGCCTATAGGCTATATAGCTCGTTGGCCGGCGGATCCGGGGCCGGCAGCCCTTGCGATCCGTCCGCAACGATTTTGACGCACATGTGTTCACCACTTCAAGCTGCAGACACACGGTACGATTCAGGCATGCGATCCAGCCAGTTGTACCTGCAGCCGTGCCCAATAGGTGACCGACTTCCTCATATATATCCCGCAGGGGCGTCTGCGTCAGCAAGGATTGACGCGTTGCGAGCATGAAGGTTGGACCCTCCCGCGTGTAGCCGTGCGGGGCTCAGCCATGTCTGGGGAAAGGTGGATCCTGGGGGTTGAGCCGATGCCGGGTGTTCGGACCTTTATGGCACCCCGGCAGAGGCAACACACCTCTTTGGCATCTGCTTCACATAGACGGCACCTCCAGACTGGCCCACCTGGAGGAAATAGGCAGTTGTCTTTTCCTGTCCTCCTCTTCAATCTTCGTCTGTCTCTCTACCCTTTTCATCTTTCCTATCTTCTTTCACTTCTTCTTACTTCCGAATTTCCTGGCGGCAAGGGTCCACGGTGTGTAATATATTCAGTCTTGGGTGCATACATTAGGTTATAGTGGCGGTGCATAGCTGGAGTCTGCAGGTTTCTCGGAACCTGTAGCGTCTCCTTGTTGGGCTCGGTGGTGGGTTGCTACCACCGCCGCCGAATTTTGAAACCATGTTATGGCAGAAGCGTTCCCCCAACTTCCAGATCGGCCTCTGAAAATAATTCGCGCCGATGCACCTTTTCAATTTACCCTCCGAAGCGACCTAGACAACTTCCCACGTTACCTCGTCTTGCATAGTGAAGGAACAACAAGTATGCGTAAGCTATCTTTCTTGGTGGCGAAATGCCTCGTAGAAAAAATTGCCAAAGAATACAAAAACTGTAAAATGGCCAGCGGAGTCCTGTTAATAGAATTGAGGAGCAAAGAACAAGTGCAAAAGCTGTCCGAACTCGCCAGTATTGCTGAAATCAAAGTCACGATTTTTCCCCATTGCTCATTAGACACTTGCAGGGGCGTTATCTCAGAGGAAGATTTTCTCAGGAGGGACGAGGAACTCCTCGATGGGTTCCAAGAACAAAATGGGATCAAACTTCAAAGAATTACAATCCGAAGAAACGATGAACAACTCCCCACCAAACACGTGATTCTTACATTTGGTACTAGCATTCTCCCCACCTCTCCCGACGCAGGATACCTAAAAATCAATGTCAGACCATACATACGGGGCGGTGTTTCAAAGCCGTGTTTCAAGTGCCAGAGGTTTGGCCATGCATCATAATCATGTAGAGGCAAAGAAACATGCGCGAAATGCAGTGCCAATGACCATCCATTCTTAAAATATAAAGAGACGGCGGAGAAACAGAGACTGCCACTACTGGGGCTTCAAATGAAATTTAGAATAACGTCCTCACAGTGCAAGAATTGAACAGAGTTCTCTCTGTCAGTAAAAAAACGGCAACAGGTCTTGAGCGTGTCCACTACACAATGCTGGCATACCTATCTGAAGCATCGGTAGAGGCACTTCTTCAATTTTTCAACAATATATGGGAGTCTGGGAAAAATGCAGTAGTAGTGCCTTTTCTGAAATCAGGTTAACCCGCAACATCGCCAAGCAGCTACAGATCCATTGCACTAACATGTTGTCTAGCCAAATCCCACGAGTGCATTATAAACATAAGACTCACATTCACGCTTGAATCAAGAAGCCTAATAGACATGCACCAGTGCGGATACAGAAAGGGCTGCTCGACAGCTGATCACCTCGCACGACTAGAACATGAAATACGTAACGCGTTTCTACACAAACAACACTGTCTCGCATTTTCTTCGATTTAGAAAGAGCATATGATACCACGTGGCGATATGGAATTTTAAGAGACCTGGCAGACTTGGAAATTCGCGGCAGAATGCTAAACTGTCTATCTGATTTTGTGGTAAATAGAACGTTTCAGGCGCGTCTCGGCACAATACTTTCACGCACATTTACACAGGAAAATGGCGTTCCACAAGGCTGTATTCTGAGCACGACACTCTTCATAGTCAAAATGAACTCTCTTAATAAAATCATCCCATCCTCTGTTATGCACTCAATGTACGTCGACGATTTGCAAGTGGCTTGCCGCGCCTCAAATCTACCCACTTGCGAAAGACAACTACAAATAACGATAAATAATCTCACACAATGGGCTGACAAAAATTGATTTCGTTTTTCAACACACAAAACTGTTACAGTCCTCTTTTCCCAGAAGGGAGGGTTACACCGCAATCCAGTTCTCCCATTGGATGGTACAACGTTGCCGGTCAAAGAAGACTACAAATTTTCAGGCGTAACTTTTGACACAAAACTGAACATCTTGGTCCACGTTAACACAACTGAAATTAAAGCAAATGAAGCACTAAATATCCTCAAGGTTTTATCGCACTAGCATTGGTGATCTGACCGAACATGTCTACTACGTATATGCCGGTCCTTTTTAAGTATGATAGTGTTGTTTATGATACACCTAGGCAGTCCTACATTAAGCGACTTCATCCATTTCATAATCTTGGCCTACGACTGGCGAGCGGTGCCTGCAGAACATCGCGTGTCCAAAGTTTATATGTCGACTGCAATGAGCCTTCCTTACAGCACCGCAGAGCACTAACACTTTCCTATGTGCTGAGAATTCCGTCATTACCACAACATATATGCTAGAACATCGTAACACAGTGCAAATCGCGGGTACATTACACAAACAAGCCCAACAAGATTTGGCCACTTATCTTACGACACGAGCAATACTGTCAGACTTATGATATTCCTCATGAGGTTCTACGGGTTGCTGAAAGGCCACCAAGATTGCCCCCGTGATGCAATTTTACACAGCTATGTTATTGCAAATCAACGCTTATAAAGAAAAAAGAAATTCCTCAAGAACACATAATACAAGAGTTCCGAGCTGTTCAAGAAAAATATAAAAATTGCACGGAATTTCACCCTGACTGCTCTAAAACACGAGAATACGCGGGTGTCGGAATCGTGAAGAAAAATTGCGAAACTAGCATTCGGATAAAAAATTTTGCTTCAGTCTTTACCGCCGAAGTTTAAGTAATATGGACGGTAGTTAAGAAGATTACCACAAACAAGCAGAAAAATGCTATCATTTATACCGATTCGTTAAGTGCACTCAGAGCTCTAAACTTAAGCTCCGCATCTGAACCACTGCTTGGCGACATCTTAAACAAGGTCTTTAATAACAAATACGGAAGAACCATACGATTCTGCTGGGTCCCAAGCCATGTTGGCATACTAAGAAATAAAGCAGCAGATAGATGTGCATCCATGGCGGCGCACAAAAGCATAACTCACATAACACTTCCATACAAAGACAGTATTCGGGTGATTCGTAAGGCCCTAGCATCAAAATGGCGACAAGAATGGAACTCGTATATAAAAAACAAGCTACATATGACTAAACCCCTCCTTGGCGAGTGGAAATAGTACAGTCACCAAGAATGGTTCTATGAGGTGATCTTATGTCGACTTCGAATTGGACACACTCATCTAACACACACTTTTCTACTCCGAAAAGAAAACCCGCTAACTTGCGAGAAATTCCATGAATCGCTTACAGTAAACCGCATTATTATGTCATGTACATATGATGAAACGCAGAGGTGGAAGCATTTCAACAATTTGTATTACTTGCATATACCTCTACACCCTGCCTTATTATTGGGAGATGAGCCGCTAGTGCCATTCACTGTCTTGTTCGAATTTTCAGGTGAAACTGGTTATTTACATCGACTTTAAAGTAACACAGCTTTTGCTGCCTTAACATTAGATTTTCTACTGTCATGTGGCTGGCGCAGCATGGCCTTAGTCGCTATATATATATATATATATATATATATATATATATAATTACAGCGAGAGAAAGAAATTAGGTGCCTGGATGCAAAATGTGCTTTCAACAGTCTGTAGAACATCACTTTTTTATATGCAACGAACTTCACTCGAATCGAGAACACTGGAGTACCTATTTGAGTCTATTTCTCCGTTTCACAAGCGTCTGCATAGCGAACCTCAGAGGCGTAGAGCTATAGGTACTTCTTTATGGGTTCCGAACCTGGAAGCGTGCCAGCTCAGCAAACCCCTTCCTCATCGCCTGTACACTCGTTTTCTGTATGGTTCAACGATCAAGGTATGGGTGTTCCACACATAAATGACGCCTGCGGCATAGTGGTCGTAGCCGCGGCTGCTACAGTAGAACGACTCTCTATCTTTCTGTCATTCTTTTTTTTTTAATCCTTTTCGCATTACAAGCGCTGACCGTGTACGCGACGATAGAAGTAACGTACCGATTTCTCAAGAAGAGATTGAAAAAAATCGTCCATACAGGAAGAAAGTACGACAACGTACACAGAGTGATTGAGAGTGATGTTCTCAGCAGTCTGAAGTGCGTTTGTGCTTGACCAGATGACGCTAGCCCTGTTTTGTTTGTTTCTTTTTTTTCTCTCCCGTTGTGTTCAGTCAGTTTAGGTGAAAGCGACGATCGTAACTCGATGATGTGTGGGTCGTTGTGTGTTTCTTTTATTGCGATAGCAATTATAACGCTCCATGCGCATTTCTGCCGTCGCCGTCGCCGTGAGGTTCCGTATGAGTGAAAGCGTGTGAGGGTGAGAACGCGATTCAATCTCGCGTGCGCGAGCGAGGAACGCGGCCCGGGGACGTGCACTCTCCTGTGGCGCGCGAGGCAGGGGGGTCAGGCGAGGGAGGAGGGGCGTTCTTCTCCGGCGGCTGCTACGGTGCCTCGTTGTCCTCATCGCCCGCCAGTCCGTACAGAGCGGAGACAACCGCGGCGTCTACTACGGCGTTGGCCACGCGAATCGCGGACGCCGTAGGGACGCGTTGCAGGCGCTCGTGTGTATTGAAAGCGATATGCGACGTGGCTAAAGTGCGCGCCCGCGCGGGCCTCATCCTCAAAGCGATCTGCGATGCTTGCAGAGTGCGCGTAGTGCCGGTAGCTTAGTATGCGCAGTGCTTTCGACGTTTCGTTCGCGCTGAAGCGAGACATGCATGAAGGTCAATTCGCTTGCTGCTGCCGCGATTCCTCACTCCAGAATTTTCACATCGACTTTCCGCGGTCATCGAGCGAGATGTGTTCATGTTTACCTCTGCGCGCGTGGCACCGTGCTGGTTAATTTAGTCAAAACAGGTTGACGGGCTAGTTGGCTTGGATCCATGATAGAATGGGTAAGCGCGACTGAACAAGGACGTAGAAAGAAACAGACACACAAAGACAGCGCTATCACTGTGTGTGTGTTTCTTTGTACGTCCTCGTTGAGTGACGCTTACACATTCTATCATTGTTAATTTAGTTAGTAAGCGAATGTTCACAAGCTTGTGCGGCCGATAAAACTACTATCCTTCCTTCGCACAGCTGTCTACTAATTTACTGTCGCAATCGGTGCTTCGCCTTCCGGGCGGAACTGCGAATTTTTTGTACGCATAGTTGAAATAGTTGAATTTTTTGTACGCATAGCAACTATTAGCGAAATAGTTGACGTAATGCAGCCTATAACACGACATTGTTCTATGTCGTGGCGTATTCAAGATCTGTTGTCAAGCATCGATTGCATCTTACACGTGAGATGAAATGACTTGTTTGTGTACATCGTGGAACAAAGACGAGCCGTTACAAACGCGGCTCGTATTGTTAGGACTAGAATCATATAGTGGCGTACGTGACCCACAGCATGCCATTTAGCGCTGGAGGCCGAGCGACGTAGCCATTCACGTTTCGCATCGTTACATCATAGATTACATGGGTACTCAAATGACAGCGTGCATGGAAGCGCCCTCCTCGTGAAAAAGAAATTGTATTACTGACATTGACAACTTATTGTTTCTCTCGTGCAGCCTTCGTTCCTAGGCAGAGTCTCAACAGGCGGGGAATGCCCGATGTAGATGTTGGAGCAGAACGCTGGAAAGCTCGCGGGTGCTCCAAATTTTGGTCAGCACGCCCGGGTTAAGGAAAATGTAAAAGTGGGCCCAGACTGAACTTTCGGAGGCAGAATTCATCAATCGGAAAACGATCGCAGAGTAGAGAGGAACAGACGCACTGGAGGTGTTAAGACGTCTAATACGAAGGTTTTCTACAAGCACTATTACGGAGAACTCTTGCGCTATGTAGTGTCTACGGAAGCTGTAAGTATGGCGGTTGTGAATGATGGGCAGTGCATGAATGTGCCTAAACTCCGTCCATTTGGCTCTCAACGGTTTTACGACCTTGCAAGTTTGTCATTGTCAACAAAATATTGCGTCATAAACGCGAAAGTTCTCAATGATAGCGAGAGCGCGCAGACTTGTCTTGTTGCGTTTAGAAAACTACAAATGCTTGAAAATTTAAAGATAAAGCCCTATATATATACACATATATATATATATATATATATATATATGTGTGTGCGTGTGTGTGTGTGTGTGTGTGTGTGTGTGTGTGTGTGTGTGTGTGTGTGTGTGTGTGTGTGTGTGTGTGTGTGTGTGTGTGGGTATATATATGTAACGCCACAAGGAAAACGTCTGAGGCGACAAGCATGATTATTAGACATATGCACCGTGGACAAATCCATGGTAGTAGGACAATCGTAGAGCAAGAGTTACGTCCAGTAATTTTTTTAGGAAACTCTATGCCCGCCATGTCTCGACGAATAAGTGTTTTTTAGGCTAGGCTATTTTAGAGTACGTGATCTTTAGGTTAGGGAGAAGGGGGGAGTCAGAATTGCTATGATTCGAATTTTCAAAGCATTAGATATTTCCGCGCGCAAAGAAGAAATTGACACGTTCGAGGCATACGAGGGTCATCGCCGCTATATATAGCATAGGCTGGTTTGAGTCTTCCACTTCTACTTCTTGAATATTCAGAGGAGGCTGATCTTACACAAATCACACTTACAAAGACTGCTAAAATCATGTACGGCACCGTGACGTTTACACTGAGTATGCGACGCCTACCGTTAACACACTAAGACAATTCTATGCTACATCCCTTTTTTCGCTGTCTCTGCACTTGGCCCGCATTCAGCGCATGAGTTGGTGCGAATGCACGTTGGTCATTGTTATTAATTTCTTGAGCTCCAACGTAGGGTGTACGGCGCCTTAACCTCGAGCTGGCCTTACACGCATATATGCATATATGGTATTCGTCGTGCAGCTAGCTCAGCCGTTGTAATCCATTTAGGCTCTTTGAATACGACCGGAGGAAACACATGCGTTTTAAGAGACGCCGCTTGTGGATGGCTCCGGATTCGTTATTAACCACCTTGGGTTTCTTCGGCGTGCAACGAAATTCAAGCGCACGAGTGTGCTTGCGTTTGACCGCCATCGATATGCGCAGCGCGGATGGAACTTGTGACCTCGTGCTAAGCACCAAGAATGCCCATAGCTGGCGAGCCATCGCGGCAAGTGCAGCGCGTCTGATGCATCAAAGCCGTGCGTAACTCTGGCACGCTGTAAGCTTCGAAGCAGTCGACACTTATCGTGCGCGCAAAGAACGGAATGGGCACATTCGAGGCACACCGTCCGCATTGGACTGGCGCTAGCGTATCTCAAGGTCACCACTTCGCGCCCTCGGCCCCCTCGGTGCGCGCGATACGAACGATGACGGCGCTTGGTGGCAACTGCCGTCTCGTCAGCCCTGCGTCAACGACGACGCAGGCGGAGCGGGCGCGGCGTGGTGTACGGCCGTACGGCGTCCTCGCCCGTCCGCGCTACAGCAAGTTTCGGTTTTCGCGCGGGATCGACCGCGCACTCGCGCGCCTTCTTTGCGGCATCGTTGTCGCTGCGACGTCACGGAGTACGTCATCGAGCAGATGCCAAGGTTGGCAGTGCGACCTCCTACGTCACCTGAGGACGCGGCGCTGCCGCTCCGGGCCGGCGGCCCGGCGGGAAAAACCTGCCGAGGAGGCGGCGGCGGCGGCCTTGCCTTGGCTTGCTTCCCCGTCGAGCAACTCTTCGGCGGCAGCGACGGCGGCGTCTAGTATTTAATGAGGCGCGCGCGGTTTCTTTAATTTCGTTCGCGTTTCCTTTCTGCGTGGGAATGTGCCACGTTTTTTGGTTGCAGCCGGGCCGACTACTTCCTCAGAGAGTGGCGCGGCTATCACTGCCGCCGCCGGCATAAACAAGGAGTACGCCGTGTTTTTGCTGTTGCTGCTGCCTTGCGGCACTTGGTTTTGACACGCCGCCGGCGAGTAGCTTAACCTTGCCTCGATACAAGGCTCTCGGAGGCGCGTTTCGTGACGGTTGCATCGACAATATAGAGCTCGTCGATGTCGCCGTGAATTCATTAGCGCACGACGCTCGCCTCCAGTTTACCCGGCAGCTTTTCTTGTGCGCACGCTTGCGTCTGTTTACGGCGCGTGCGGATCGCCTTCTTGCTTGTTTGTTCGTTTCTGTTGCGCATTTTTCAAGCTATCCGCTCGATCCCATCGCCATTGCGCACGTCCACTGGCGTTGTCTGCACGTTTTCAGAAGGTTCCGTAACGCCGCAATGGCTCACTGGCCTATACTGTCGAAATTATTGGCAGTTTTTGCCCGTTAACGTGATATCAGCGTCAGCCTATTTTATGTCCACTGCAGGACAAAGGTCTCTTCCAGCGATCTCCAATTGCCCCTGTCCTGCGCCAACCGATTCCAGCAAGCGCCCGCGAATTCCTTAATTTCATCACCCCACCTAGTCTTCTGCCGTCTTCGACTGCGCTTCCCTTCTCTTGGCACCCATTCTGTAATCCTAATGGTCCACCGGTTATCTAACCTACGCATTACATGACCTGTCCAGCTCCGGTTCTTTCTCTTAATATCAATTAGAATATGGCTATCCCTGTTTGCTCTCTGATCCACACCGCTCTCTTCCTGTCTCTTAACGATACGCCTTACATTCTTCGTTCCAGCGCTCTTTGCGTGGTCCTTAACTTGTCTTCGAGCTTCTTTGTCAGTCTCCAAGTTTCTGCCCCATATGGCAGCACCGGTAGAATGCATTGATTGTACACCTTTCTCTTTAGTTGTAATGGTAAGCTTCCAGTCAGAATCTGTCAATGTCTGCCGAATGCGCTCCAATCCATTTTTATTTTTCTATAAATTTCCTTCTCATGATCAGGGTCCCCTGTGAGTAATTGACCTAGGTAAACGTACTCCTTCACAGACTCTATATAGAGGCTGACTGGCGATCCTGAACTCTTGTTCCCTTGCCCGGCTATTCATCATCATTTTCGTCTTCTGCATATTAATCTTCAACCTAACTCTTACACTCCCTCTGTTAAGGTCTTCAATCATTTGTTGTAACTCGTCCCCTGTGTTGCTGAACAGGAAAATGTCATCTGCAAACCGAAGGTTGCTCAGATATTCGCCGTCGGTCCTTGCTCCTAAGCCTTCCCAGTTTATTAGCTTGAATACTTCTTCCAAGCACGCAGCGAATAGCATTGGAGAGATTGTGTCTCCTTGTCTGACCACTTTCTTTATGGGTACCTTCCTACTCGCGGAGAATTAAGGTAGCTGTGGAATCTCTGTAGACACTTTCAAAGATATTTACGCAAACGTGCTGTACTCCTTGATTACGTAATGCCTCTACGACTGCTGACATCTCGACTGAATAAAATGCCTTTTCGTAATCTATCAAAGCCGTATAGAGAGGCTAACTGTACTCTGCGGATTTCTCGATTACCTGATTGATGACATGGATGACATATCGGTCAGGAACCCGCAGAGGAAAACGGACGTCGTTGTTGATCCTCTATACATGGAGCCATGTAATCCACTACGGGTGCAACCCATTACAGGTGCGTGCGCGTCTCGCTAATAGCTTCGCTTCGCAGATCACTTTCAAGACACACGAGCGCCTGCAACGCGTCCCTACGGCGCCCGCCAAAGCATCTACTATGGCGTCCGCGATTCGCCTGGCCAACGCCGTAGTAGACGGCGCGGTTGTCTCCACTCTGTACTGACTGGCGGGCGAGGAGGACAACAAGGTACCGTAGCAGCCGCCGGAAAAGAACGTCCCTCCTCCCTCGCCTGACCCCGTGCGTTAATTACCAATCACATAGCTGTGTAAAATTGCACCAAGGGGGCAATCTTGGTGGCCTTTCAGCAATCCGTAGGATCTCATGAGGAATATCATAAGTCTGACAGTATTCCTCGTGTCGTAAGATTAGTGGCCGAATCATGTTCGGCTTGTTTGTGTAGTGTACCCGGGATTTGCACTGTGTTACGATGTTGTAGCATATAGAACGCTATAATGGAACCGGCTGAGTGTAGTTCAGTGTCCACTTGAGCAACTTAAAACGCGTCGCTGCGTTGTAGTGGCTATGGCGTTCTGGTACTCAGAGCGAAGTCGCGGGTTCGGCTCTGGGCACCTCGGCTGCCGCATTTCGACCTATCTTTAGGTGCTCGTTAAAGAACCTCCGGGGTTTTTTCAGCCACGGGCCGGCTCTTCTAAGTTCACGTGTAACGTGACGCCATGCTCCACGTCCGCCCAACATGACTCTGAGTGGCGCTGGCTATAAGTTAGTCCAAGTTAGTGGACTGATCAATAACCGTCGCCGTACACTCTAAAAAAACAGTTGCACCCTTTGGGGTGTATATTTGCCGCACAACGATAATCGTCATCCGTCTTGCCCGCATTTCCTTTCTTCAACGCTGCGAGCCCGGTACTTCCCAGTAACGAACGGCATGCGCGTTATCAGCATGACATAGCATTCCCGACCGGAAAGTAGCGGGCGCGGCGTTTTCAAGAAAGGAAATGCGGGCAAGGCAGATGACGATTATTGCTGTGTGGCAGATATACACCCCAAAGGGATGTAAACTTTTCTTAGAGTGCAGCACAATTGGTAGCGCAACACACGCGTAAGGCCGGGGTTGTTGGTCTCGGCTCCCACTGGCGGCGCGTTTCTTTATTATTTCTTTCATTTCCCTTTTCTTTATTATTTTCTACATTTCAGTTTCAACCACAGCTGATATCCCCGATACTTGCCTTGGCTTCATTGTCTGTTGGCTTTATGTACATAAAGCGAGAGAGAGCAGACAGAAAGACCTAGGGCGAGAGTCGTAACGAACGCCGCTCGCAGTCTTCATCACATTTCCGACAACACGGCGCCCACATCACCTCGTCGCCAATGCAGCTACGCAAATCGCCGCGCGAGACTCCGCGATGTAGCGCTATTGTCACGTAGCAGTGACGTTGAAGAATAACACGGTCGTGCAATTGCGAGTCGCGGAACCAACTCTTTATTGAGCGAACTTGTGCCCACAAAACAACTAACACTCGGGCACAACGATACCGGCGAACATCGTCGATCGTCGAAATCTGATCTGCGGATCAGACGCGTCAGGTAATTTATACATAAGCTCCATGAACTTTCCAGCGTAATCGCTGGTGCTCGCGCAAGTCCTAGAATACACGCCACTATTCGCGTCGTGCACGCAATGTGATCGCACGAGGTTCGGCGAAACACAGGCAACAGATAGAACCAGCGATAACATGCGAGAAACTTCCGGTACAGAAAGGCGCGTCTTGCGCCAAGTGACAACGTTTAAAAGTTGTTAACCGGCAAAAAGTGGTCACTGGAAAAATATAAACAAGTACCCGTGTCACTATAAACGGCCAGCGCGGCTGGGACGACGATGGCGGTCGAGCGAGAGCTTGTTTATGGACACTAAAATGTGATATAAACCTAAGTTATTCGTATCTTCTAAAAAAAAGCTTTTAAACCGACATGCGCTTTTCATTGAAGCCGCGCTGTTGGCCATGTGCCAAGTATGACTTTTTTTTTTTCCTTTTTAGGACGAATGGCCGTCGATCTAATAGCTCTATGTCTGGTTTCAATGTTTGCCTTGCAGTTTCTTATTTTGAGCACTTGAGATATAGATGGTGTACAAATTCTTCTGGGTGGCCACAGGAACACTGAGTACCAAAGGAACGTTTTATCCTGCACAAGAAATGCCGCGTACATGTGCTGTATACCAAGCCGCAGATGGTGCAGTAATGTTTTAAATTTTCTGTTATCGCCTATATTTGATGGAATTGTCAGTTTTATGCATTGGTATATGAAGAATAACTCAGAATTAACTCTTTAACTGCTGATGAAACCAGGTATTTTATTTCGATATCAATTATACGGGCCCTCCGAGCGAATTTTTGCCGTCGCCTTGACGTTCCCGATGAAGTCCAGGGGCGATAACACCGTCGCCGCGCGCCATATGCTGCATGTGCGCGTGCAAGCGTGCGAGGGTAGCTGTGATCGCAGCTCAGTCACGCGCGCGCGAGGGAGGAAAGCGGAGAGGAAGGGCGCCGTCTTCCGTCGCGCGCAAGCATGGAGGAGGAGAGGAGAGCGGCGTTGTACTCAGGCAGCAACTGCGTATTGCGCGGCCGCGCGCGGCCTATTTTGAAAGCGATCTGCGTTGGGGGCAGAGTCTAGGCAGTCGAAGTGCGCCGACGGCTCGTACCTTTGTAGGTGCTGCATTCTCGCCGCTCAGTTTGCGTTGAAGCGATAGACAGCACGAAGGTCACTTTGCTCGCTGCTGCTGCCGCTCTTGCTCACGCCAGCGTTTTGACAGCGAGTGTCCGCGCTCATTGAGGGCGATGTGTTCATGTTTGCTCGTGCGCGCTGATACCATGCTTGTTAATTTAGTTAGTAAGCGAATGCTCAGAAGTATATAAGGCCAATAAAACTGCTATCCTTACTTCGTATGGCTGTCTACTAATTTGCTGTCCCAATTGTTGCTTCGCCTTTCGGGCGAAAGTGCGACTCTTTGCTAAGACGACAAGCCATCTGTTTCAGGAGCAGGCGGATTTCACTATACGTGAAACAGGGATATTTAATGTTTCTTTCTTATTAAGTGCCCCATTCCTAGCTACATCCGCTGCAGTGTTTCCAGGAATAGTGCAGTGCCCTGGTATTCATTGAAGAGCTGTATAATGTGCTTGTTCGCGCTTTCTTTTTTGTGTTCTTCGTGCGTTTTATGCGATAGAAGTGTACTCAACGAATTTCCGTGCGTGCTTTTTAGTGATATGGAGTGCGGCTTGCGAATCGCTAGAAATAATTGTTTTACGCGTTTCCTGCGGATGCACCGAAGTGCAACGCAGATAGAATAGCAACAAGTTCAGTGACGGTGGAAGATGTCAATCGGGGTAGCTTAAATGTTTGCTCTAACGCCAAATGTGTTATGGCGAACGCTGAAGCAGAGTAGTTATTATGGCACTATCCGTCTGTATACACATGGATATGCCGAGGATATAAGCTCCAAGTCTGGTATCGTGCCAGTTGTTGCGCGGCCGTCGTGAGCACACCTCGCTTAGCTATTATTCCCTCTACCGATATAGGCTTACTTTGGGTGTTTTCAGCATACAGGGAGGGTTACTAATATCTACTTTGCATAACTCAAAGCTCGCCTATAATGATCTGAAACGTGAAAATTGTGTGACCTGTACAGTTATATCAGACCATTGCTTTCAATTGTTCGGTGTCAGCATGTTTCCGTTGCTCCCTTTGCAAATAAAGGGTGGCGGGGCTATAGTCAAGCTGCTAAATGCAGCTTTTTTTCCGCTATCCGCACCGTTTAAGTACATTTCGTTCTGTACTGATGTGCCAGTATGGTGTAATAAACCAATCTCACTCTCAAATCTTAATGCTCCTGAAGAACCTTGTGAATTCTGCTTTTATCTTTTCTCCATAGGGGAGCCGCTGTCATTCTTTTTTCATTCTTTCTTGCCGTTGCTTCTCCACCACCCGCACAATACTCCCCGTATTTTGCTACTAGTAATCTCGGTTTAACTTTTCGACATCGAACCCTACTGTCATGTGGTGCATGTCAGTTGAGTGCTGCAGCCACAGGCAGTCTTGGGCAAAACTTTCCTGGCCACTGCGCGCGAGCACATTGACTTTCAATCTGATGGCGAGTCCTCTGAAGTAATTTCGACATTCTGAAGCTGCGGAACGTGAGAAACAGCTTCCCTTTCCCCCTTCTGATTTGAGTTATTGTAAATTGAATACAAGCCCCGCTACGGGGCGCGAAGGCAACGCGTTCACGCAGGGTGTTGTCTGGAAACTATAAGGGTCTGTAAAGTAGGCAGGCTCTCCTTACGTTCATTTAAGCATCCAGCACTGGCGTAGCAACAGGGGGGGCCGGGGGGCCGGTGGCCCCGGGTGCAAGGGGCCAATGGGGGGGGGGGGGGGGGGGGGTGTCATATACGTCTGAAGACACCCCTCTTTCCGCCGGCTACACCCGGGGTGGGGGGGGGGGGGGGGTGACAGAAGACCTATGGGCCCCGGGTGCCAAACGACCTAGCCACGCCACTGGCATCCAGAACCTTTTTGTTTTATGAAGCAAGCCAAATAAGTTTTCTGTCATTAAACTACCCATATTTTCCTTTTTCGTTGTTGTTTCTTTCGTTTATCTTTGCTGTGTGTAGTTTTCATCACTTTCTGTGTGTGGCCAATCCTCCTACATATGACATATGAGCAACATTTTGAAGCCGCAAGCACAGCAAAAATGACCTCCTACCCATGGTTCCTAGTCAATATCGAAATACGCCTGCTTTTACAAATGTACTATCAGCGTGAACTCAAACGCGTGCTAGTTGAAATTACTAAATATAACTGCTGCGTTTGTAAGTTCGCCAGCGTTTGTAACCGCCTAATTTAAACTGCAACGCGTATGCGGCTCTGATTACGCCATACTTAGAAACGTGCTGCACGTCGCACGCGTAGCAGGTGTTCTGATGGGCTCGTTCGTGTTCGCATTTCAATTCATGCTGCAGTGGTCAATAAACGCTCACAGATGCGCGCGCTTTTCCTTACACACGTACACTCTCCGAGAGACGCTTACTTTTTTGCGACTGACCCAAGAAAGAAAGCTCGATGATATCTGTAGAACTAAGCAGAGCGACAAGCCTGGCATTCTACACCAAGGTGGTGAGGTACGAAAAAAAAAGGAGTGAAATAAAGGCAAGAACAGTGCACACACGTACACAGACACTAACACAAATGCCCTAACAGAAGAAAATATTGACGAAGTGCCATTGAGGCCTGTATCCTGCTGGAGAGAGAGAGAGAGAGCGAGCGAGAGAGAGAGAGATGCAATGATGTTAACCAGACTCACGTCCGGTTTGCTTGCTCTGGGGGAAGGGAGTAAATGGGTTGAAAGAGAGCGCAAGTGGCGCACACTCTCGAAGGAGCACTCCAAGTCTACAAGCGGTCGCAGAGGCCTCTTGACTTCAACTCCCATTAAGAGGCTGCATAACAACATTGCATTGGAGTGGAATATTCTGGATGGCAGGTGCAGCTTTAACAAAGGATCAAGTTTATGTAGGCGACACTTCAGTGAACTATAGGAGTCGACGAATAAGTGTGCGGGATAGTCTGAGCCAGGAAATAAAGTCCCCTTGCAGCGTTGGTTCTTTATAATGGTGTGGGAACCGCGCGGGTTCTTTCATGGGTGAATCAGGCCGCCTCTTCAGCGAAGTCATTAAACCGGTATGTCCTGGCAGCCACTGAAATATTGTATCGTGTCCTTTCTCAGGAGCTTGACAGTGATAATTTCTTATCGTCTGCGCCAATTCCTCGTGACTCCTGTGGCGTAGGGCAAACTTCAAACTCTGAATGGCTGCCTTCGAGTCTGGGGACTACTTGGCTAGGACTACCTCGAAGTGCTTTAACTTCTGCAACTATCGTGCTCGCGAGAGATAATCCAGTTATAACATATATCACCGTTAATTTTCTCAGGCAACACATTCGACATATTTCCCGCATTCTCGATCACCGCTTGGCCCTCGTACCCTCACAGAGACCTCGAGCGACATTTTCAAAAGTTATCGCCACTCATGAAGACACTATATTCCATCAGGATATGCGCCAACAGCGAGACCTTCATCTCCCTTGTCGTGTCTCCACCAGCCGTAGGTGCGCCTTGCTATTCTATGCATAACTAAGATGGCGGATGTATCCTTCATGAATGCTTTAAACACTTTAGTGGGCCGTAGTTCAGATTTCGGACATTCTCACAGTCCAGGAAGGGCGTCCCGCAGCCTAGGTCGCGTGTCATGTCGCATTTTGTAAAGTGCTTAACGAAACAGCCCTCGAAGTCGTAAAGCTATACTATTGCTACAGTTGATTACCTAAGTCCTTGTATACACCGCAGCTGGGACGCCAAGGTCTGTCTGTCTCTTTATGCACAGCAATGGCGCTTGCACATGTGCGTTTCGTATGCGATCCGCCCTGCCTTTCCATGCGAGAAGTTTGCAGAGGCAGGCAATGTTTGGCACCCGGCGCGTCCTTTTGTTTGTGTTGGCAGGAAGCAACAGACGCAACAGCTGAACGGGAAATGTACCGGCGCTCCCGACGGCCCTGCCAATGGCGCCACAAATGCACTCGTCATTGTGACTCAGGCCGGCACTAACAGCAGCATGGTCTGCCTGACTACACTGCCGCGTGTTGGTGGCTTTCTTTCTGCATATTTCGCTGAAGGATTACATTGAATCTGATAACACAGTACGCGAACAAGCCATGCCTCTTGTACTGTTCTTGTTTCCTTTCTTACGACTGTCTAGCACAACAGAGTCAACCATCATATCGGCACCCATTTCTTCCATCCTACTATACCGCGTGCCCCAGCTAACGTTAGCCAAGCTGTTCAACAAAAGTGCAACGGCGGCCGCATTTCGACGGGGGCGAAATGCAGCCGCAATGGCATTTTCGTTGAACAGCGTAAACCGTATACTTAGGTTTAGCTGAACGTTAAAGAACCTCAGGTGGTCCAAAATAATCCGGAGCCTCCAACTACAGCGTGCCTCATAATCAGATGGTTCTGGCACGTAAAACCCCCTAATTTATTTATTTATTTAGGTTTCTAGCGCAAAAAAAAGCTGTGCCCGCGTCGTACCTGTGTCTCTCGTCCCTTTTTGTGCGCTAGAAACCTAAATTTATGAAATACCAACATGCCCAAACCTACGCTCTTCCTATAATTTAATTTTTAATTTTTGTTTAACGAAAGAAAATTTAAGAAAGAACATGGTGCCAGATGTAACTATAGAACCTACAGTGTTCGGTTGCCAGAGCTCTGACGACCGAACACCGAAGATATTAAAATTGTGTGTTGCAACGTGTTTTCCTAATTTTTTTTTTTTCGTCGAGGAGCTTGACCAACGTTATCCGGGACATCCTATATACAGGGTGTTTCAGCGACCACATTAGAAATAAATTCTAAAGTTGCCTGTGGCGTATAGCACAATTGTAGTACATGAGCTGATCTTCTCGAAGAGGTGGACATTACTTGCACAAGAAGTTGAAATGCATAATCGAACAGTTAACAAAAATGCACTACTGAAGTTTTTAACAACTTACTTTATCGCACAATCTACAAATTCTAGCGGGTGAGACTGCAAGGCCTGTTCACTTGAAAATAATTGTGTGAAAGACACCATTTACGAGATATGTGCTGTCGAACTTGCGGTAAAAATTCGCTGTCGTTCGACTTACTTTTTCTAACAAAAACGTCGTTTTATGCATTGAAGCTCCAAATTAACTGGAAGGCCAATGCACTTATCCGCAAAGTTTGGAACGTTAAATCTCGAAACTGGTGTCATCCTGAGAATTCGTTCCAAGTGTATCAACCTTGCGAACTCTCCGGCTAGAATTTGCAAATTACAATATGTGTCATAATGTAATTAGCTAAAACTTGGTCTATTGTGCATTTCAGTTATTTGTGCAAGTAATGTCCGCCTCTTTGAGGAGACCAGCGCATTTACTAGAATTGTGCTATCTGCCACAAGCAATTCTTAAAAAAAACTAAATGGTAAGTGTACGCTGAAAAAAAAAAATTATGAGGTTTTACGTGCCAAAACCACTTTCTGATTATGAGGCGCGTCGTAGTGGAGGACTCCGGAAATTTCGACCACCTGGGGTTTAACGTGCACCTAAATCTAAGTACACGGTGTTTTCGCATTTGGCCACATCGAAATGCGGTCGCCGTGGCCGGGATTCGATCCCGCGACTTCGTGCTCAGCAGCCCAACACCATAGCCAAAACTCGGTACACTTAAAACTGAAACGTACACTGAAACACTCGGTACATTTAAAAAGGACAACGTCAGTCGTATGCTCCACATCTGAAATTTTATATGATCACAGAGATTCTGTTTTCATTAATTATTCTCAGATGCGAAATAATAGTGACGCAGTACGCATGCTTTTCTTCCTTGCTTTATTTCTCCTTTTGTTTATTGGCTGGTTCATACGTGAGTGTCATGAAGAGGACCAAACATGCGCTTTATAAAAGAGACAAACGGCCAGGAAACGCTCGGCGCGTAATAATTCATGAGCGAACATTAGAAAGTTACCGTCACCGAGAATTAAAACAGAAGACCCGACAAACCCAATTAGGTTGTCTTCTTTGTTCCGTCAATGTATGCGTCCTTCCGTGGGTATGGCCTGTAACTAATTTTGCGCTATTCTTCCAAGGTAAAAAAATTACGATTACGCTATTCTTACAACTTTGTTTTTAACTTGTACCACTAGAACTGCAGTCGCGCATTCGCTTCATCCTAGTCATTCATTCATTCATTCATTCATTTTTGTAATTGATCATGAATAACTTGAGACCTTGGTCACTGTGTGCCCCATTATTCGTTTGTTCCATCTACCTCGTTTGCTCGATCTATCTGTCCTATCGCTAAACGTTTCGCGCATCCTTCACCTTCTCTCCGGAGAACAAGCTTCGCACGTGTCATAAGCACTCGATAACGCGGGATCATAAAACCGTGGTTCAGTCGGTTCGGACTTTTGTTGGCGTTCGAATTTAGGCCGATGGCACATTTGCAAGTTCATGTCTCAACGCTATTGTCGCACAAATGATGCGAAGAGAGAGAGAGAGAAAATCCCAGTACTTACTGAGACCGACGTTCGACTTCAGAATTTCTGCTTGTTAATTTGTCATCTTCTAGAAATTAAAGGAGCGTGAAACTGGACTGGCACAGACGAGTCAACACTGGCTGCGTCCTGCTCTGTCCCGTGCTGCGTTGTTCTAAATTCAAAGTTTAACTCCTACCATTGGCCCGTTTACATCTTCCCAGTTCACCGAAATGCTTCCGCTTTCGGACCCATTAATTTATCTCTAATATTCGTTTAGTCTGCTTTGCACTATAAAAAAAAAAGAAAGTTCCCTCAATTTTCGAGAAACCCGCTGGTAAAGTGCTGCGGCCCTCATTTCCACAATCAGAAAATGGAAGAGCTGGGAACACGGACAATCCCTGTTATGGAAAGTCTTGCACCACGTAGCATCCACATTGAGCAACACTAGCTTAATGTGTAATCTAAAAAACTGACCATCCTAACCGACAAATATGTCGCTTAGGTTAGGTTCATAACGGAGCACCTGCTTGTTTTATTACGGACGTTATCACCATGGTATGTCCGTCAAATAACGATTTTATTACAGTGATATGCATGCGGGGTGGAAGAGAGGGAGGGATTGGTTAATGAGGTGTGCTTGTCATGTACCATCTAAATGTCACGTGTGGATGACCATGGATTTGACAACGCCGGTTGGATGGCTAAGCATATAGGCCGAGACGGTTCTGCGCACGCGTCATCGCTTCTCTACACGAAGCGTCGACGCATGCTTTGGTTGCACGAGGAAAGGTTGCCGCTTGCGCTGTTGGTTTTCCTGAAAACTTCCTTGAGCGGAAATAGCTCGCGAATTGTCGCTGTTTTGGTTGCCGAGGCAGCACGCCTGGCCTTCTGGCTACCGCTGGGCGCGATGTTCGAGCTGGTGCCATGCCAAATTGACCGTGTGTTCCTCGCATTAAGTCAGACTGGCCACTGCGCGTAATAGAGCCTGGTTTGTTTCGACTAATAACAGCAAATTAGTGTCGCGGCTGCTTTATTTACATAAAATAGGCTAATTAATAAATTATGTAGGTGAATGACATAGCAGTGCGTAGCTGTTTGCAGCAGCCGGACGCTCTCTCAAGTGGTCACCAAGAGAGATTGGATTAGGGAAACGCCGATTTCTTTCCGCGCATTAGTGCCGCACCTTGTTAGTAAATGATCACAAGTTATGGGCTTTGAAAAGGTTCATCACTTACCTTATAGTGCCTATAAATGCCTGTTTCGAAGTATTTTGTGTCTATTTGGCCTAGATATGCCTATATTTAATTTCATCACCTGAAAATGCCCTTGTTTCTTGGCCCTGTCTGTTTCAAAGGCACTTTCGGTTACATATGCTTTCCATGAACGGTAGCATTAACTGACGCTGCTGCGAATGGTAAAGCGCCTGGTAACGGTGACTTAGCAAAGACGCGCTTCCTCTGTCAACGTTAGTTGAGCCTTCCGAGTCCGCCAACCATTAGCGTGACGCTGGTTAGCAATCAAAGAAGGTATCCAGAAGCTTCCTGCTTCGTCAGCGGATACGCGACTCTATGTTACACTGCACCTTCGCGCATCGTTTGCAGAAAGGTGTGATGTAGACAGTAACTCGCTCGCAAGCAGAAAGTGCGCTGCGTTGAAGCGTGCAAAGCTTTCTGCCAGTGCCATTGACGCTAGTTTGCCGGCTCTCGTTGGCGGCGACCCCGCTCCTTGGTGGTTGTGTGAAAATGATCAGGCGATAGCATCTGTCAATCCTACCATGTTCCCCAGATCTTTTATTGCGATTAGCATTCTTAGGATAATTCACACTTTCCGGGTTCTCTCATTCTGTCTGCCTGTCTGCCTGTGTGGGTCTCTTACCGTGTTCCCGCCAACGGTCATTGAGTAGTATTCCATGATCTAATCAGTAGAGCATTGGGCTGCTGTGTTGAGAGAACCCTGTTTGAAACTGGATACGCAACACTGGGTACGTGCTGCTCTCCAACGAACTTCGACGCTAACTTGGGTCACTGGTATGTGCCTCTCTACAATGAACCTGTCTGACGCGAACTTGGGTTGCTGGGTCTGTGGCACTGGGTAAGTGCCGCTCTTCGGTGAACCTACTTGGCGCCAACTTGGCTCAGTGGATATGTGCCGCTCTTCAATAAAAAAAAATATCACTAAAATTTTCTCCAGTTTTGTGCAGAATGGAACCTGCGTGCTATACATTCAGACAATCTTGTCTGAATATATATTCACACACGCGTCACGCGTGAACTTCCCGGCTGCGCCCCTAGATGGCGCGACGTGTTCAGGGGAAACACGAGAGGAGGAGTCCGGCTACAGAACACATTTCGGTGGTTCCAGTACGGTGTGCTGCTGCATTGGTTCAATGCAACTCGCATCAGCGTCGACACATTCAGAGTGAGATGGGGTGCTGCAAGAATTTTTTAAGTATGTCTAAAAAAGTACACAGTTCTCTTCTCTGACGCTGAATAAAAAAAGAAACAAATTCGGAAGTATATAACCGTAACAGCATACAAAAAGCAGTTAAGGAGCTTGCGTACGTACAACAAACACACAGCTACCACACCAGAATACAAGTTCAAAGCAGACCGTCTGTGTTGCAGCAGTCGCTGAAAATTTTTGTTGAAAAGTCTGTCTCGAACAACCCAGACCTTTTTTTCTGCTTAAAGAAATTGAGGAAGTTCCTACGGTCGTTTTGGGTTCAATGATTCGACACATTCGTGGCATTGACGTCCTAACTTGCAGCACTATAATATCGTGTATGTGTGCGTGTGTGTTGCGCTTGCTCAACTTGGCCAGCCAATTAAGTAGGAAAGATTGAATATTACATGCACATTATCTCCTTATTGCGTCAGAAAATGTTAATAAACGACAGGATTTGCTGCAACACGCCGACAAACAGGAAAACTGCCCTGTGTGGCCACGAGTGCGCTGTGACTGCTTGCAGGATGAAGTCGTTACGTTTCGGTCTTCACAAGCGAATGCTACTTTGGTTTCCTTAACATGAAAACAGGCCGCAAACGTTTAGCACGTAAGACAGTCCGTAGTTTGCGAATGATTTACGATGCCTATTTTGGCATCGTATTCTTATGGTGCTGAAATGCACAAGTGCTCGTGTACTTATACTTAGCTGCATATTAAAGAACACCAGGTGGCCAAAATTAATTTGGAGCTCTCCCCTATGGCATTTGCCATAGCCACAGCATCGCTTTGAGACATTCAAGCCCCCGAATGAATCAACCTTAACAGCTGATTGTATACCAGCTGTCACAACAATACAAATGCGCCAGTCAGATACGAGACGATTCCAGTGAATTAGCCACTTCAGCATTGCCCCGCATGGTGCCCGTACACAGTAAACACATTGTTTATAGTATATTTCATCATTCATTGCCATAATATCATTACATATACATTTTACGCACTCTATAGCGACTGTTTTAAAGCTGCTTTACCACCACGTCACATCTACCTCTTGTAATTCATCACTACTTTGCCAACTCATTAGTACTAGCCATACTAGCCCTTACCACTAACACTAGCCATTAACACTAGCTTTGGCCATACTAGCCCCTGCGCCTCAACACACCAAATTCATCAGTAAACATATTAACGCTTTTTGTATTGTAAATGCATTTGTCGCCATATTGTTAGCATTCTTACGTGGTCAACATTCTGGAGGAAGTATCTTTGGTCAACGGAGAAGCGAATTGAAGAAACAATTTTCGTACGCACATCGTATTTCCTGTTTTCGTGTTGTGTCTCCTTTTTTACAGCGAAAGCTGCATACAACTAACCTTCCGTAGTTTTTTCAGCGTCCGGCAGCAGAAGCGGACTTAGCGATTACTAACAAACCCATACACAATCGGTTTCATTGTTTGCTTTGTGTGTGATCACGCATGGGTGTAGTGCGGCGGCGCAGACATCAAAATGCGGTACAGATTAGAACGTTCGCCGTGAAAAATAGCCTGACGTCAAGTTTATCGCAGTATATAAACAGGAGAGGTATCGGCGCTAAAAACAGCTTAGTTATCGATGGTGTGGACACGTATACTTCGCGTACGCGAAGAACATGCGATGAGGAGCGCCGGAGGGAACAGCAACGAGAATGTAAACTGCGCCGGTGCGAAATGGCCACCGACGAAGAACGTTCCCGCGATGCTTACAAACGAAGGGCAACCTTTCCACTCTGTGAAGATGAAATGGCAGCGAAAGCACTTTGCTTTTCGTTTAAGAACTTTGGCTGTCGTCAGCTTTCGCTGCCATTTCATCTTCACAGAGTGAAATGGTTGTCATTTTTTATTATATGTCCTGTTTTTGTTATTGTATTTCGTGTTATTGGATATTATTACGCACATTTATTCAAATGATAAATAATTCATTAATAAGTTACACAAGCACCGAGGCGGAGTCCACCAAGCGAACTTCATTTGGCAGTCAGTGTTGCGTACTCCAGGGTAGCGTATCGTACTGCTGCCGAGCAGTAGCGACGCCTGCTTATCGAAGCTCGACCGACGTTACTTATTATGTAGCGCGGCGTTGTCGGCGGGCTGCATGCATCCGGTAGACCATGGCGACCAAGCAAAGGCGAGACAATTTCTAGTGCGAAACTTGCACAGTTTATTGAAAGGTTGAAGAAAGATGATAAGAAAATGGAGTGATCAAAAGTACATTTCGGAGCCCTTAAATAGGCTCTCTACAATCGTGGGAGGGAACTTGTTTCCGTCGACGTCACGTGACCGGCACAGAGTCGGATTGGCGGAAAGAGGGCCCCGCCTCCGGTTATGCCACGCCTCTGGTGGTACCGAGCCTCCTGGAATTGTAGACGCTTGTCCGTCTCTTTTGCGCGTTGCTGGTTCGTGGAAGTTCTCCTGTAGAGTTTGGCCGTTCGAGGAAAGGGTCCCTCTAAAGTCGCACGCGCACACACAAAAGAGGCCTGTAAACACTGCGGGGCTTCCGCCAGACCGGCAGACACTCGAAAGTGCCATGGCGAATTAGGAAGTCACGCTTCATTTCGACGAGGCCTGGTGGGTGAAGATCAGGTGAGAGAAAGTCCTTTCTGCACGAGGTGCGGGACGCCGACCGTGACAGAAGTCACGCCTCATTTCGACGAAGAAGGTCGGGTGATAGAAAGTCCTTTCTGCACGAAGTGCGATACGCCGACCGTGGCAGGAGAAGTCACGCCTCATTTCGACGAATAAGGTCGGGTGAGAGAAAGTCCTTTCTGCACGAGGTGCGCGACGCCGACCGTGGCAGGAGAATTCATGCCTCATTTCAACGAGGCATGGTGAGAGAAGGTCGGGTGAAATTCCTTTCTGCGCGTGGTGCCAGACGCCAACCGTAACACCAGTCACCCTATCCAATGCCCACACTGAAGCCCACCTTATCCCTAAACAATAATCGTCATCTGCGATGCGTGCCTTTCCTTTCTGTAAAGCTGCCCGCCCAGTACTCTTAGTTCACGAACGGCAAGCGCCCCTATCGGCGTGACACAGCATTCTAAACAGGAAAGTTGCGAGTGCAGGGTGACGAAGAAAGTAATTGATTCTAAGATGGATGACGATTATTTAAAAAAACTCAACTTTGGAGTTTTACGCGGCCATTACGACGATCCGGTTATGAAGCACTCCTTAGTGGTGAACTTTCGCATAAATTTTGACCACCTGGGGTTCTTTAACGTGCACGCAATGCACGGTTCACGGGCGTTCTCGCACTCCCCCCAAATCGAAATGCGGTCGCAGTGACCGGATGACGGTTGTTGCTAGGGGACAAGAAGAGCCCCGAAGGATCGTCTTCGTTCCTTCCTTCCTTCCTTCCTTCCTTCCTTCCTTCCTTCCTTCCTTCCTTCCTTCCTTCCTTTCTTTCTTTCTTTCTTTCTTTCTTTCTTTGAGTGCATCGTTTTATAGGCTGCTTATCAACGTGCATAAAGAGTCGCTTGAAGGGTGCAGCAACGGGTGTAAACATGAGTAACAGCCCCGCGATACCTCGATGAGTACTAAAAAGCTGTGTTTGCTGCGTACTTGAAGACTCAGATATCCTTCGGATCCATGCTGCGTCAGAGACATTGGAAAGCAGTGCGGTGTAGGGTGAGCTCCGAGAGCCCATGCACGCTTTCGCGTGCAGCATCTTCCTTCAATTACGCAAGAGGGCGCAACTGTCGCAGCCTGTTTACCGCCGTGCGTGTTCCTCGTCGTGTATATGTCACGCTCACGCGCACACGCGACAGAATTTCTTTGTGAATGCTTGCGCAACCGAATAGGAGCGTCTTTAAAAGAAGCAAGTGTTTCGAAGTAAGGGGGTTCACGGAGACAGGCTCGTTTATGTACACAAAATATGTGCATAAACGTATTTGAGTATATATGCATTCAACACCTTCAGATCACGAGACAAGGGATACGCGGCGCCGCGTATTCGCGTGCCGACACATAACTTCCATGGTGTCAGAAAAAAAAAGAAGATTGGCTTTATTAAAATGTGAGGGTAACGTGACAACGTTTGGCAAGTATATATTCGTCAAGCTTCAGACTAGTGCGTGCCCCTCAGGCAACTCGTTGGTATCTTACACACTGACAACCTTCGCAATGAATATTCGTTACAGATCGACAGTCGTGCCTTGAGCTTTGACACGTACTTGGTCCATGGACTATCGCCTCCTACGCGTCCCGTGCCCATGAGGGCGCTTTTAACCTTTCTGAGAGACACTGGCCTCGAAGGGATAGTTTAATCAGTTTGCATGTGGCGCGTTGCATTGAGTTGTGTGCGTGCGCGTGTGCGTGTGTGTGTGTGTGTGTGTGTGTGTGTGCGTGCGCGTGCGCGTGCGCGTGTGCGTGTGCGTGTGCGTGTGTGTGTGTGTGTGTGTGTGTGTTGTTGTAATCGTACCGCTGGCACGAGTTGTTGGGGTCTCGGTGCTGACGCCCGTTATTGCCAATGGGTCGCAAGCCCCAAGGGTAGCGTTGGCCTGGCGGCCTGGGGCACAGGAAGCATCCGAAGGTCCCGGCAAAGCATGAGAAGACTGGTAACAAAACAACTTGTTTATTCTAACATAGCAAAAGAGCGGCCGGTCAGGTCGACCGAAGTGGAGAGACGGGAGAGCACGTAACTCAACAGTACAAATCGGAGCCTCTGCTCTGGCGTCCGGGGGCAGCTGCTCTTATACCCTCGGCGTCGCGGTCCAAAAGGGAAGGAGGGAAGGTCACGGGATGAAGGTCACGGGACGGCGCAGCAGGGGCCCACGACGGCGCGAGCGGTTGAGCCGAGAGACCTCCAGGCCCCTCCTTCGGGGAACTCCGCTCCCCGGCTGCCGCGCTTTGACAAGCGAGGGCACACACACACACACGCACACACGAAGACACGTGGCACTGAAACACGCCTGGACACGCTTGGCGGGTAGGCGTCGCGGCGGCGTCGGACGGGCCAAAATGTCCGCCGCTTTGAACAAAGCCCCGGCGTCCGTTGCATCCGCGCCGGCATTACCGCGCGTTGTAGGCGAAACGTAACAGACCGCCCCGCCGGGGGAAGGAGATCCCGATGGTCAGGGGACTGCATCCGCTGTCCGGAGGGATGTCGCTCGATGATGCTCATAACCGAAGTTGGGCGTCCCTGGGCGTTTCTTGAGCGCAGCGCACAGAGAAGGCCTCGTTCTCACGTTCAGGTGCACACAGGACACTGCAAAGTGACTTCGGGAGAGGTGACATTTTTGTTCTCGTTTCCGGCAAGCGTTAGAACCACGCCTGAAAGTCAACCGCTCAGTCAGCAAGCACGGCACAACCCTCACTAAGCCCTGCCAGGCTCTTTCCCCTTTTATACTGCTGCCTAGTTCCTTACAGTAGTTTAGCAGCACTCAGAACGCGTCCATAAATCGGAAAAATTGCACTAAAAAGCACATCATCACTTTGAAACACTACACAAAAGCAATAAGTTAAAAAAAATCCTGCCTCAGGAAGAAAAACATCAGTAACAAGCAATTTTGAGGCTGATTCCCACGTTAGGGGCTTCGACTTAAGCCATCGGCGTTACCGTTGAGACTCCCCTTTTTGTAACGCACCTCAAAGGAATATTGTTGCAAAGCGAGGCTCCAGCGCAGGAGGCGGCCATTTTTGGGAGAGATGGTCTGCAGCCATTGGAGAGGGCAGTGATCCGTTTCAATGATAAACCTCGAGCCAGCTAGGTAACATGACAATTTCTGAACGGCCCACACGATACACGCACACTCTTTCTCGGTGGCGCTATACGCCTGCTCACGACTCGTCAGCTTACGACTAGCATACAGGACGGGGTGTTCTACTTCTCCATTTTCCCGTTGGCACAGTACAACGCCCATGCCTCGCTCACTAGCATCACACTGAACAACGAACCCTTTTGTGTAGTCGGGCGATCGTAGCACAGGCTGGCTTGTTAGGGCGCTCTTTAGGGCGCTAAAAGCTCTTTCCTTCGTCTCATCCCAGACGACTGTTTGCGGCTCTGTCTTTCTTAGAGCATCCGTCAAGGGAGCCGCGATATCAGAGTACCTGGGGATGTACCTCTGATAGTAGCCGGCGACACCTAAGAACGACCGAATATCGGTCTTCGTGCGCGGTCGCGGGAAGTCTCGCACAGCGGCCACCTTTATTTCAGAGGGGCGGCGACGACCCCGACCAATCACGTGTCCGAGGTAGACAACCTCGGCCTGTGCTAACTGGCACTTGGGAGCCTTGACTGTCAAGCCCGCATCGCGCAGGCGGGTTAGCACTGCCCGCAAGTGGGCCATATGCTCAGGCCAGGATGCGGAGAATATCGCTACGTCGTCTAGATACGGTAAAGCGAATTCTTGCTGTCCCCGCAACACTTTATCCATGAGGCTTGAAAAGCAGTATGGCGCGTTCTTCAAACCAAAACTCAAAACTTTAGGACGGAATGTCCCCATTGGTGAAATGAACGCCGCATACCTACTAGCCTCTTCTGTAAGTGGAACCTGCCAATAACCCCTGACAAGATCTAGGGTGGAAATAAACTGAGCGCTACTCACTCTCTCAAGGCGCTCCTCGATGTTAGGGATCGGATAAATTTGATCCTTAGTGATGGAATTAAGCCTGCGGTAGTCGACGCAAGGACGAGGTTCCTTGCCCGGTACCTCAACTAAAATCAAAGGGGAGGTATAATCACTCTCACCCGCTTCAATAACACCGAGCTGTAGCATTTTCGTTACCTCAGCCTCCATAATATCGCTCTGGCGGGGTGACACCCGGTACGCCTTGGATCGTACTGGCTCTGGGGAGGTAAGTTCTATGTCATGAGTAAGGACAGAAGTCCTACCAGGCCTCTCAGAGAACAGACCTTGAAACTCTTGTAAGAGCTGGTGTAGTTCGGTTTTCTGCTCAGGCGACAGCGATGCTTTACTTATTAAGTCACTAATGACTTGATCGGTGTCTTTCCTGTTCGTCACTGAGCCTAGTCCCGGAAGCTCTTCTAACTTTCCCGCATCGGGAATTTCCTCTCCAGTATCTGGTGCCCTTAACGCTACAGGCTCAATTTTATCCCGTTCGGGCGTGCTCTGACTACCAGCTTGCTGCACCTCTGACCCTTTCTCATCGTTCAACAACGTCGGCCCCGCAACTACCGCCTTTGCAGCGAGCTCCCGAACCTTCGATCTGGTTAAGGCCTGAACGCTAGCCTCACCAAACAAAAGCCCCTTCTCGCGCAGGAGGTGATCGGACCTGTTCGAAAATAGGTACGGGTACTGGGGGGGCAGCATAGATGACACTGCGGCCTCCGTCTCAAGTGCTCCGAAAGGTCCTTCAATAAGCACTTTTGCTACCGGCAGACACACGCTATGAGCTTCCACTGCTTGCTTGATCCATGCGCACTCGCCCGTGAACATATCGGGTTCTACGTAAGAGGGGTGAACTACATCCATTGTAGCTGCGGAATCGCGAAGCACTCGGCACTCTTTCCCGTTCACGAGGAGATCTCGCATGTAAGGCTCGAGAAGCTTCATGTTCTCGTCAGTGCTGCCTAATGAAAAAAACACGACTTTTGGTTTTGTTTCTGGACACTGCGCCGAAAAGTGACCCGGCTTCTGGCACGTATAACACAGGCGCGCTTGCCTCGCCTCGAACCGCTTTCTGCGTTCGGCTTCGGCTGCCGCTGTCTCCTTACGTTCGGTCGGACTGCTTTCACTCGCATCCGCACTACGTGTGTCCCCCTTTGCTCTCATGGGCGTGAACTTTGGCCTCTCAAACTTGGAGCCAAATTCACCCTTTTGACCGTCCTTAGCTCCACGAGCCCGACGCGTCACAAACTCCTCGGCTAACTCAGCGGCTCTAGCCACCGTACTAACGTCTGGCCTATCCAAGACCCAGTACCGCACGTTCTCAGGTAACCGACTATAAAACTGTTCTAGCCCGAAACACTGCAGAACTTTCTCGTGGTCACCAAACGCTTTCTCTTCTTTGAGCCACTCCTGCATGTTTGACATTAGCCTGTAGGCAAACTCTGTATACGACTCACTTCTGCCTTTCTCATTTTCCCGGAACTTCCGACGGAACGCCTCCGCTGACAGCCGGTACTTTTTTAGCAGACTCGATTTCACTTTGTCGAAATCCTCTGCCTCCTCTCTCTCCAAGCGAGCGACTACGTCGGCCGCCTCGCCGGGTAGCAAAGTGAGCAAGCGCTGTGGCCACGTTTCCCGAGAGAACCCCTGCTTCTCGCACGTTCGCTCAAAGTTAACCAGGAACAAACCAATGTCCTCTCCAAGCTTAAACGGCCGCATCAGGTTAGTCATTTTGAACAATACTCGTTCTCCTGCACCGTGTGCCTGACTTCCATTACGAGCGCGTTCCATCTCTATCTCGAGACGCTTCAATTCCAAAGCGTGTTCACGCTCTTCTTTTTCTTTCTGTTCTATAAGTTCGCGCTCATGTCTTTTTGCCCGCTCCTCAATGGTCTCAAGGCAATCCGACAGCTCGTCATCCTCAGCTTCTAACTCAAGAATAGCCCTTAGCAGTTCTGGTTTTCTGAGTTTGTCTGAGACATCCAGACCCAACTCTCTTGCAAGCTCCAGCAATATCGGTTTGCGCAACGACTTCAAATCCATGGCTGCTCTGAATGCTGCTTTCTCTACTGCCTACTATTGTCTTGCCGCAAACTAACCCGGCAGCAACGACAACCCCAATTACCAGCTCTGTTTCTAACACTAACAAAAGCCTGGCAAAACTCAGAAGAAGAAAGTCCCGCACTCACCAAACCTCGCAGCCAAGACTTCAGCGCAGTCGTTCCGCTGCAGGCAACCAGTCATCACACAGGGCTCGTTGCACTGCTCCCGGATGGTCGTTGTGCTGCTCAGCATACATTCAACCGCATCTCTTCGCTGCTGGCCTCCGTTGTCGCGATCTCACCGCTGGCAACCAGATGTTGTAATCGTACCGCTGGCACGAGTTGTTGGGGTCTCGGTGCTGACGCCCGTTATTGCCAATGGGTCGCAAGCCCCAAGGGTAGCGTTGGCCTGGCGGCCTGGGGCACAGGAAGCATCCGAAGGTCCCGGCAAAGCATGAGAAGACTGGTAACAAAACAACTTGTTTATTCTAACATAGCAAAAGAGCGGCCGGTCAGGTCGACCGAAGTGGAGAGACGGGAGAGCACGTAACTCAACAGTACAAATCGGAGCCTCTGCTCTGGCGTCCGGGGGCAGCTGCTCTTATACCCTCGGCGTCGCGGTCCAAAAGGGAAGGAGGGAAGGTCACGGGATGAAGGTCACGGGACGGCGCAGCAGGGGCCCACGACGGCGCGAGCGGTTGAGCCGAGAGACCTCCAGGCCCCTCCTTCGGGGAACTCCGCTCCCCGGCTGCCGCGCTTTGACAAGCGAGGGCACACACACACACACGCACACACGAAGACACGTGGCACTGAAACACGCCTGGACACGCTTGGCGGGTAGGCGTCGCGGCGGCGTCGGACGGGCCAAAATGTCCGCCGCTTTGAACAAAGCCCCGGCGTCCGTTGCATCCGCGCCGGCATTACCGCGCGTTGTAGGCGAAACGTAACAGTGTGTGTGTGTGTGCGTGTGCGTGTGCGTGTGCGTGTGTGACGACCGTGTCATTTCGTTTCTCGTCAGTCCCATCTGGAGTAGCATATGCTAGAACCGTGCCGCACAGGCAAGTCTATCCGGGATTCGTTAGCGAGACTGTGTCTTTTGCACTCATAACCTGCGTGACTATAGCGTGCGTCTTTACTCTAAAAAAGAACGACGTGCGAACTCTGCATCTGCCACTACGAGGACGTTTGTAGAGAGTTTCCCCGCTGCTCGTTTCGCGCGTTTCACATCCGCTTCTGGCCTATCGCATTTCGTATCACTCCGCCTTTTATCCCGCATTGCAACCGTTAACTCCATTGAGGCCACGATAACAAGCTGTTTAACGCCAGTGTAACGTTAAAACGTAAGGATGCTTAGTACGCATGCTTACGCCCCACAGCGCTCGACAGTGGGTCGTGTGTAAGGCTCCCCGGGTACAGTAAACGAACAAGAGACAGGTGGCGGCCGGAACACTTTATCGAACACACTCCATGATCGGATGGATGGATGGATGGATGCATGTTATGAGCGTCCCGTTTAGAACGGGGTGGTGGGTTGCGCCACCAAGCCCTTGCTATTATGCTGCTTAATGTCCTACATAGGTATCCTAGGTAATGTCCTACCTAGGTATCCTAATGTCCTATCTAGGTAACCTAGGTATCCGATGGATGCTATGAGCGTCCCCTTTGGAACGGGGCGGTGGGTTGCGCCACCAAGCTCTTGCTGTTATACTGCCTAATGTCCTACCTAGGTAACACTTCCTTGAGTCGCCGCCTGGTGGTCCCTGCTTGAACCACGCGTAGTATGCATGGCTCGCCGCGTCGTCGGCTATCCGCTGCGTGTTTACAAGTGTGCGCACAGCGTGCGCAACCATTAAACACTGTTTGTTACGTTGTTATAGCGCGGTCGTAAATGCTGGCGTGCGTTCTGTGCCGATGTACTATGACCGCGACCCCCCGGCGGAATCCCGGTCTGACGCTCCCCTGAGGCTGTCTACGTAGCCTCGAGTGCGGCCGATCGGAAAATGAAGCCCGTCTCTTCCTCGGCCGTCCGTTCAGCCAAGACTTTGGGTCCTAAGGTACGAAAAACACGTAGGCACCGATCACGTAAAATAATGTGCTTGCTTTGATCGGACATGTTCCAAATTTTGTAAAGCGCCCAAAGAACATTTTTGCACTGACGCGTTCGCTAAAGCGCGATGCAGTGCAATAGTGTGTGTAATGACTGCTTTATGCATCTGCGCGACTCTGTGCGGCCTCTGAAACCTGCATTAAATGAATCCTGCAGAGAAACACCAGGTATTTTTGGACTAATAATGTATTCTTTCAAAACTATATTTTCGCTAATTTCGCAGTAGTGGTGATGTTCGCAACATTGGTAACTTTGACACTTTCAATAGAATGAACGTGAAAATGTCCTTATTTTTTTTCATTTGTTTTTTTCATGCCGAAACGCCAGCGCCGGTTCGTCATTGTGATGTGGCGGATTTCTAATTACTTTCTCGTATTTTGGCTGTCGGAGCTCAACAAGTATTCTTGCATCTTGCGAAGTTAAGTCCATGGTTCTCTTAGAATACAATGTAGCCCATCTTTACCGATAAATAATTAACTAGCATACGCCGTCGAAATCTATGACGTTAAAGCGAACTGCTCCGTGAACTTCAAGGGGGCGTTTCGCTCCGTTTTTCGTGTATATTTTGTGTTTTACCAAGGCTGCTCTCACGGTATCAGTGGCATTCTTCTTCTTTTGTATTGCAGAAGCGTAATTCACTAATACATCTCAACTTAATTTTATCTTTAGTATCCGTTCAAATTTACGAGGCAGCTCCTTAATGTTACACCATGTGCCTAAACCTTCAGCGCTGATCCAGGCATTTATACAGGGTGATCATTCTTAATTTTTATGGAATATCTAAAACTCGCCTGGGGCGGATAGCGTAATTCTTGTCATTGAGCTGGATTATTCGAAGAGGCGAAGGGAACATTATTAGCACGAGAAATCGAAGCCCATACAAATCATCTGTAAAAATAACTGACTGGCTTCATAATTAATTGCCCTACAGTACATACTGCAGTTTACGAATTGTAGGCAGTGAGCTTGCAAGACGTATCTACTTGAAATTCCAGGATGATACCAGTTGCGAGACATTATCTCCTGAAGTGTGGAACGCAATGCATGGGCGTTCCACTTACTTTTATGTTTCGGTGCATAAAAGAGTGTTTGGTTAAGAAAAATTAAGCGGAACAAGATTGCATTTTCACGGCAAGTTTGATGGCACATATCTCTACACTGCCGCTATATATAATCATACGATAAGGTGTCAGCAAACAATGGCACCAAGAACAACATAGGGGAAATTACTTGTAGTTGTTCATTGAAAAACAGAAATGATAAATAAATGGAAATGAAAGTGGATGAAAAAAACAACTGGCCGCAGGTGGGATACGAACCCACGTCTTCGCATTACACGTGCGATGCTCTTCCCAAGTAAGCTACCGCGGCGCCGTTTTCTCATTCACTTCCTGAGGTATTTATGTTTATCTAGTAGAACTGACCCTGGGAGTGTTATCCAGCGCCAGCAGTCACAAACCTTGGCAGTGGATGTGGAACATCCTTTCTGCTGCAGTCATCACGTCTACGTGAACTTTCTGGGTGTAGGCAACTGGTCAATAAAACCGCACATACTGTTTTAGGCACCAAAGCTGCCAGATTCGACACCTTCGCTATGTAATGAACGAGAAGAAAGGATACCGAGGGGCCCGATTTTTGTTCTTAATATTATAAAAATCCAGCAAATAATGACACCAAGGACAGCATAGGAGATATTACTTGTAGTTCTCAATTTAATGAAAGAAATTATAAATAAATGGAAACGAAGGTCGAGGAAGAAACAACTGGGCGCAGGTGGGATACGAACCTTCGCAATATAATTCGCTCACTACAGAAGAAAGGCAATTGCGGACAAAGTTACGTGAAGTAAGTGCTAATTTCGGCATAACTTTGCAAGTGACGCAGCAGCCCCACACGCTCTCGGTTCTTATCTGTTTATGTAGTGAGTGCGCCGGGGAGTACCCACCAAATTTCACATGTTAATCTTTCATATAAGTGGTGTTCTAAACATGGTGGTATAATGTTCTTCCGGCCTTTGCAGTGCGCAAAAGCATGTCCTTGGAGATCTCTCCTCTTCTTATTTTTTTACAACGAAGTTGATAAGGGCTACTTTCCCCACTATCGTGTCCGCGTGTACAATAAAATACCAAAGATAGCGCAATGGCGGGCCGACCCGCGGAAGAGGTGCAGTTTGCCATTAAGGGGCCCACATACACAGCTTTGCTGGTCATCCTTCTTCACATAGTGGAAGGCACTGAGTTTTTTTCTATTGCTCTAAGGAGAGCCGTTGTTGGCCGGTGCGATGTGGACACCACATAATTACATACAAATGCTTCTTTCTTTCTTTCCTTCCTCCTACTGCTTCCGGCCCAAAATAACCCCTCGCATTTATTCAGCTGCGACGTTCGCGTGGCATTTTGCGGTAAACGTTCCTCGCAAGTGCGTTTGATGGCAGCGGCGCGCACGCAGGTGCAATGCCAGGACGTGAAGGCTGCGGATTATAAGCGCGCGTTCACGGTACACAGCGCACGCTCAATGGCTACCGGCGGGAAGCGGCGACGCTTCTCGTGCGGCTCATCCGGCAGCGCTAGTCGGAAGCACTGCAGCTTTCGATAAGCGCTGTTCCGCGCCGCGCCTCCTCTGGTCTCATGCGCGAGCGCAGAGCAGGAGCGTGTATATGTTGACACACTGGCATAGCGTGAAGTACCCGCTAGTTACGCCTCACAGCTTAGCACCTGCGTTGCTATACGGTACAGTGTAAAGAGCTGCGATCGGGCTTTCGGTGCTCGTGGTCAAACGCTTGTGTACACAGCCACTTGTTTTTTACACATAACAAGTTTCTTTTTCTTTCTTTAGGCAAGATTTTGTACTGACTGAGGTTATTGTTCTTGCTCAAATATCGCAACAACGTCTCTTTTTTTTTACCTGATTTTTTTCTATACCACTTGGCATGGTTTGTTGCTTAGCTTGTGAAAAAGAAAGCGAAAGTACCTTCGTACGCACCCGTCTTTGTGTTTGCAGCATCGCGCCCCTCATTTAGCAATGAAACCTAATCTCCAAGGTCATGCTTTGCTGCGTATTTGACACTGGAATCGAGCACGTAACGTCGTAGACGCCATATTTTGAGCACCACTCGTTGCGAGGGGCGCAGGCGGAGGCAACTTTGCCTTTTTTCTTGGATAACCGTGCAAGTAGCCGTATGGATTGTTGTTACATTGAACGATCCACGCCATAAAACGTGATCTTTCTTCTAAGTTAAAGCATGGGTTAGAAAAGCAGCAGTAAGCGCTGTCTTTTTTTTTTTTTTTCTGTACAATTTTTGGAGGAAACGCAGGTCTCTTGTTGAACTCTCACAGGAGAAAGAGAGAGAAGTAAACTTTTTTGGAGGCATAAATTAGTAGTTGAGACTCTGACAAAGCAGCTGGAGGCTGCAGGAGGCTGCGTGGCCTGAGCAGGAGGCTGCGTGGCCGCGACCCGGTTAGCCCACTCTGCCAGCATGACTTGGCATTCTGGGTCATCCGTCCTGATCGCACACTTCCAAGCCTCGAGCGTGGGGGCTTGCCGAAGAATCGTCCTTGGTGGGGGCTTGGATGGGCACCCCCAAGGTATGTGATCTTAGTCTGCAGATAAGTTTGAACTCTTGGTTGGAAATTTCAGCCAACCTTTTGGGACTCAGCACGGATCCAGTCTGTACCCGCCGTAGAGTCCTGGCCTGCTCCAAGGAGAGAATCGCGCTCGGGAACGGATCCGCTCTACGGGAATCCTTGTAGAATTGCGTGAAGTCATTATTGGTGAGGATGGGTTCAAGCCGACAATCTGGGTCGAGTGATCCCACCTGCCGTTTATCTGCTGCTCGGGCGGCTAGGTGAGCTGCTTCGTTACCCTGGTCGCTGGCATGAGCTGGCACCCGCATTAAATGGACAGTGTCCTGGGGTTTGAAAAGCCTGCTGGCAATGGAGCCGATAGCCCCCATAGAGTAGCTCCTTATGGCCGATTTAGAGTCTGACGCAACGAATGTAACATCAGGAAGGGACGCGCCCATGGCAATTGCGGCCTCTTCCGCCTCCACAATGGAGGACGTGTTGACCGTGGCGGAGCTAATGGTCCGACCGCAGCCATCAACGGCAGCGATTGTGCAACGGCCGTTGCCCGCGCAAGCGGCGTCCACGTAGATGGCCGGTTTCTTTTTAAGAACTTGCCAGAGCGCGTCCTCCCTGGCTTTACATCGATCCGTGTTGTCTTTTCCCATGTTTCTGGGGAGAGGGGTAGTAGTAATTTTGGCGCGGGCGTTATTAGGAATTCGGCAGCGACGGGGATGTCTAAAACGGAATTGTGCCCTAGGGTGCAGTGTATTTCTTGTCCTGTGCCAGTTCCAGATAGTCTGATCATCTGTGACCATTTCAGTGCTTCAATAATTTCCGATGCCACATTGTGAATGCCAAGGGCTAGCAGCCGATCGCTGTTGGTCTATTTTGGCAGTCCGAGGGCCTGTTTATAGACTGTGTGGATAAGGCTGTTGATCTTGTCCAGGTCAGCTTTCCTGAGATGCAGATATGGACACACCTAAGCTATCCGGCTGATTAGGAAGGCCTGTATTAGCTGATGTGCTTCTTCTTTTCTTTTTTTTTACACCATGCCGCCTTTTTACGCCATGCCGCCTTTTTACTCCATGCCGCCTTTACTCCTTGATAAACCGTAAATTTTCTTTAGATCCTAGTCCATACATAGCATTTTCCGCGTCCAGGAAAGCCCGTCATTCCCACCCCCTCGCTCTCTCCCCTTACTTTGCCAGGACAAACCTCTTTAAATTTTCATTCTTTCCTCGAACCATAGAAGAATGGAACCTCATCCCTTTCCATCATCTGAACTCACCTGAATCAATTCAAACTCATATTAGTATTTCCTAACTAACATTGCAGTTTCGTGTTATATTGTTTCATTTCTTGAATTTCATATTTTTGCAATTCTGCCTTTTATACATGTACTTTTATTTGTTACCATGCCCCTCCTGCTTGGGCCACACGGCCTGCAGTATGCTGTAAATAAATAAAATAAAAAATAAATAAATACTTGACACCCTTCTGATGCGCTTATTTAGCTGCCTGGCTGTCGTCTGAAGTCGACTAATAACTTCGTGATTGTGCATGTTCTGTTGCGCCCACAGTCCGAGTATACGAATTTTGGGCACTGGCGGGACCGGGTTCCCGCCTATTGGTGCGTGAATGTGAGAAGGCATATCGGAGTCTGAGCCCGATTTTCTTTTATTTCGAATGATGAGCCACTCGGACTTTCTCGGCGAGCAGGTTATATATATAAGCCGTTTTGGCGTGCGTGCCCTGGGATAATACCCGCCGTGAAACTCAGTGATTTCACCGTCCGACCCAATGCAGGTCCACACAGTGACATCGTCGGCGTATATTGCGTATTTGATGTGGGGGATCGTTTGAATACGGGCGGATAGATCTCTCATATAGTGACACTGAAAAGAAACGGGGAAAGCACGGCGCCTTGTGGCCTTCCCCCCGCGTTCCTAGTTCTTTGGCGTCGCTTTCGAACTCCCCCATTTGTAGAGTAACGGTGAACCTCTTGAGGAAGGTACAAACGTACCTATAGGTTCTATTGCAAACGTTCATCCTAGAAAGGTTTTTGAGCATAGCCCTGTGGGAAACGTTATCGAAGGCTTCGTGAATGTCAATGCCGAGTATGGTCCTCGTCGCAAAGGTGGCTGCCGTATTTGTCTTTTTGAATTTGCCAGAGGATGTACTGCGGGGATAATTTAGGCCGACACCCTATCATGCTCGCCGAGAAGAGCTGGAAACTGTCACAGGCCGCATGGAGAATGCGGTAGTTCGTCCGCTGCCTTTCACTTGTTCCATTTTTGCCGGATAGAACGATTGACTACTTTCCGCAGAATTTTCTTTTTATATCGCAATCTAGGTATGCAGGTTGAAGTCAAGCACGCCTATTGACGAGACCAATATGTAATGCAGAGAGACAATTCTGGATTGCCACGGCTGGGCTAAAATTAACTTCTTTTCTATTTCTTTCTTTACTGGTGACACGGTCTTTAGGATTTTGCTCCTTACTGTGCATGTATCAAAGGACTTCTCGGGCAAGTTGGTGCTTAGATTTCCTAGGTATACGTGATTGCCTTCTTCTTTCTGTCCCTTTTCATCTCATGAGAAGGGACAGAAAGAAGACAGTGAAACGTCTTGGTCTTTACTGACTTCTTCTTTCCTGCCTCTTTTCACGAAATGTATTTCGCGTAAAACTCAAGCATACCTAGGACGTCTATATATAGTTCGTACTTTTCAATGAAGCCCAGGAGAGGTCTGTGGTGTCGGCCACGGATCCATGGCTGTTTAGTCCAATGGGCGGCTTTGGCGGGGCCCCACTTTCGACATGCAGTGGCGCCTTGGTTAGCTCAGTCCGGCACGTCTCCACAACAGACGGTGCTGGGCGAGGGCAGAAGCAACAAGTCGCTGCCCGTTGGTGCGGAACCCATAGACACGTTGCAGCTGGTGTCAGTGCTGCATTCACGCGGATCCTTCTTAACGCAGCCGTCTCGCAGCGGTGGAGACATTGGGGAGAGGTCTGATTCACACGGAGTCACCAATGCGCGTAGTGAATCGCGAAGAAGTTATTATATTCTTTTTCAGCCACGTGAGCGTTGACTTAGAAATTTTTATACATGGCTCCAAACTTGCAAGTAAAACGGTTTACAAATGCATAGTGAAGTTTAGATGCACTCCACGCAATCGTTCGCAAACAACACTTGAAATGTCGTGTTGCAAACAAAACACTTTGCTTCGATAACGCAACCCAAGGTGCAATTTCCATGATAGGACATTCGTGAAAGGTAGTAAAAAATATGTGAAAATTACAACCCTGTTAATTATAATTTGGTAATGCTGCTGACGAATGCGTCGACCGAATCAATTCGGTCTCAGCACGTTCAAAGCATATGCGCACCGCCGCTGTCGTCTCCGTGCTGCTAGCAGTACTCGCCGTTTTCCCATTGCAATTGAGTTGAATTGAATTGAATTGAGCCTTGAGGCGAATCCTATTGCGTTGTTTCCTTGTTCCTTTTTTTTTCTTTTTCGACGAATTTCAGGGGAACATTAGGGTAGGGGCGTACCTCTCGTCAACCCCACTACTATAGCAGAACCTCACCTTCACGTCTTCTGATCTCGCGGTCTAAGTTGGTTTTGGTCATGGTGAAAATGCATAGTTGCTCTTCAACTCGCTATAGGGACCAATATATACTCCGATATTCTTTGCTGCAGCGGTAACGTGCAGAAGCTCCTTGTGAAACCTGTTTATCAACTACCTCAGGCGACAATTTCTTGCAATACTAATGGAAAGTGAACCGCGTCTTGAGTTCTCTAAGTGTTCTCTAAGTCGTCGATTGTCCCGAAAAAAAAAAAAAAACTAGAGAAGCGAAGCCGTGAGGACGCTGGAAGAAACGGTTGGGCGTATACCATGGGAGGGGAACCGCAAAACCGTAATTAAGGGCGCGCCACGTTATGTATGCGCAAGTGGTGCTATTAAAAAACGCCCAGGTTCCCCGCGACACAAGACAAGAACCTCCGTGGGCGCACAGCCAAGGGTTGTCGGCGGAATCTCGCACAGAGCCGCCGCTATTAAAAGTGACGCACGCATGTCATGCACTCGCGCCGTGCGCAACAAATGGTGCTCACGCATAAACTCGCAAGCACGGAGGTAGACAGACACGCAGGCAATGCAGGCACGAACACACCCACACGTGCATGCGCATGCCACTAACAGCTTTATAGAAATGTCATTTTAACGAACGTCTTCGGCTTAATGAACATCTATTTGGAGGTCGGGACAGGTGGTTGTTGCATGCAGCAGCTCTGCCGCGCGCTCTGATTTCAGTGTTGTGCAAGTTGGACACTGTTGTTTTAGAAAACAACACTCTTGCACTTTTATATGCCTCATGTGCTGCGAACGTCTTCGGCTTAATGAACACCTATATGGAGGTCGGGACGGATGGTTGTTGCATGCAGCAGCTTTGCCGCGCGCTCTAATTTCAGTGTTGTGCAAGTTGGACACTGTTGTTTTAAAAAACAACACTTGTGCACTCTTATAGGCCTCATGTGCTGCGATTTGAAAGAAGCATGGCGCCACCTAAGGCACCACGCTCCTGAGGCGTGGAATCGAATTTTACGGAGTCCAACTTCCTATATAGCTGCCTGCGTAGCTATCGAATGCAAAGCACCTAGTTAATTGTTCCTTGCGCGTACTGCACGTTCTTTTTTTTTTATTTCGTCTGTAGCACTTAGAAGACGAGCTCAAAAATTTTGTACTCCTTGGTGAGAGGCGCTACGAGAACGTCCTATAGAACAGTTGATCGCCTCGTTCACCAGATGCATGTAGAAAGCAGAAGCGGGCGATGCTGCGCTGCGCCCTGCGCGACGCAACGTCGCCACGGGCGCTGCTGTTGCGTACTAATGAATCGTATCACGATCGAAGATTGCATCACAAGGCTCGTTTTACCGATTTCCATTCCGTTAGTACGAAGCTGAGAGGTGAGAACGTAAGATAAGTGCCGTTCGATGCGCGGGGAAAGCGAAGTTACGTCTACTCCGCGACGGTTGCTCGCATTGGAGATGGAGCGTCGTAAAAGCCGAGTGACAAATTGCAGCCGCAACTTCATTTACAACAACAACAACAACAACAACAACAGCAACAACAACAACAACAACATAATAATAATAATAATAATAATAATAATAATAATAATAATAATAATAATTTTGATCGCCGGCGGAAGAAATCGCACTCGCCGCAGGCCTCGATCGCAAAGTCGGTCGCACCTCGCATCGATCGGAGCGGTTTTCTGGACGCCAACACACGTACACGCACAAAATAAAGAAAGAAAGAAAGACAGGACAGGTGGAGAAGATCAGATGAATTTGCACCGAGAGCTATTTCGCGGTTTGTTTTAGAGCAGCTAGTGACTCAAACTCGCGTCAGCGTCAAATGTGACGCCGAATCCGCGATCGCTCATTTGTTTCTGCGTATGGATGTGTTTCGCGCAAGTTTTGCACCTATAAATTATACCCGCGATAGCGTGTCGCCTTCTTCGCAAAGCGGCCGCATCCGTCCTGCGATAACGGAAACTAACACACAATAATACGATGCAGCATCGTTGACGCATGTTTTACGAATTGAACGCGCAAGTTTTTGTCTCGCAACTATACAATAGCATACGCGTCACATAAATCATTCGTGAAATATTGTGTGCGACCGCCTTTTTGTTTCTCGCCAGCTTTACTTACCGACAATTGGCAGTTGTATACCGGCGCGCTCGTACGCATACGAAAGCCGGCCCGCACGTATCGCCTTGTTCCGCTCCCTGTTTAGCGTTTAACCATAAACGGAAGACGGCCGTCAACTAAACGTTCGAAGATGTGTCGACAACCCGGTTGAAGGCCACAAGAAGTGAGCGTTGATGGATGATAACTGAGGCGTGAAGGTGGCCCCGGGGCGTTTGCACCCCACGAAGGGAGCTTTCTAAAATTTGATTGTGCATGCCCTTCATTGCTTTCACATTACGCAGACGCAATATTAAAGAGAGCAATTAGGCGCGAGCGAAAGTCGCACCTCGAACGTATACTTCGAACTCGATGTTGTTCGATCGCACCCATCGATGCACAATGCCATCCTGTGCGCGGTCCTTCTCAGGTTGGGTCCATAAAACTGTCGTTCCAATGACGCTCCGGTGCCAGCCCGTCGCTCAAGAGCCCGCGCGTCGGATTACAAGATGCCTCCGTCTCTGGAACGGCTTCTCGGCCGCCACAGAGGCATACCTATCGAGCCGTTCGCCCTTTCGTTCGCGCTTCTGGGCCAAACAGCTCCCACCGCCATTCCTTTCCCCACGTATTCAGACCACCCGTGCGGAATTTTAAGAATCACCGGGGTTGCGACGTGAGTTCTCTGTGGCCGAAGAGCGTCTCCTGACCAACTAACTGAGCCCCCTCCACTGGTTTTCCTTCCTGGGAAGCTCGACGACGGCGACCTTCCACATTTCTGGGGTGAAATTACAGACACCGCCTCCCCCCCCCCCCTCTGCCGTCTGTTAACTACCCTAACACGGCTTATTATTGAGCCTCTCAATTTAAAAAGAGAAACCTAAATAAAAGTGAGGGAAACCCGCACCACTAAGGTATAGCAGGTTTAAGCCAATAGAAAGAAAATGAATAGGGGTGTAAAACCCGAAGTGCAATTTGATAAAGAAAGCCAATTACAAAAAAAAAAGACGGGGTATAGCCGACACGAAGATAATATACAGCAAGAGCAGTAATTACGTATCAGTTCATGTTGAAAGGTCTGCATTGACACATGTTTTGTCTCAGTATTCCGTCCAGTGGTTTATTGTGACATAGAGAGCAAAAGAGAGATAGGAAAAAGGAGAGCGAGAGAGAAAAAGAAAGGAAAGAAGAGAAAAAAAACCGGCACAGCAGGTGATGTCGGGAACAGGGAGGTTCCAGGCAGGTCCGTCAGGGAAAGCGGGGTCAGCAGTAGCAGATCCGTGGATCGGCACGACTGTATCATTCGAAAGCATGCTTGAAAACTGTAACTAAGCAGTTTAGGAGAAAGCGGCAGCAAACACGATGCACCCAATACTGGCAAAAAGAAGCATTGGAGGGGAAAGATGAACTGGCGCCTAAGGATACTGACAAGATAAGTAAAGAATAAAAAAATAAAAAAAGGTGACCCCTGACACGGCTCTACCAAACCACTACTGGCAACATACTAACATAGCTTTATGTGGCCATGGCGCAACTTGCAATCCTAGCGAAGTGTCAGTATGCGCCATTTGTCCAATTTAACCTGACCTGCATATCCGCAACGACAAAGACGGAAGAGAGTAGACACAAGTTTGTTTCCTTGTGTACGTTCCTGCGTTGTTATTGTTATTATTATTAGAATGTCTTATCGTGCAAGTTGGTCGAGCAGTGTAAAACTTTAATGGGCACACCGTAACAAGCAGGAACGCAGCATGGTCCTTACCGCTAAGGCTGCTACAATTAGCACCGCATTTCGACGGCCGTTACGAAAATCACAAGAGGCTCGTCAGCGTGCAGTTTAGAGCGACACGAACCCGCTGCCACGGCGGTCACCATGGTACTTTACGGCCGGACAACGTGGCCCAGTCTTACAAACGAGGAAGTAGACGAAGCCAGCAGCGTGGATCTATCCGGAGATAAAGCTTCCTGGGCATTCTCTTCTTTTACAGCATTGTATAGCGTTTCCCTCTCTCTTTCTTTCTTTCTTTCTTTCTGTTATGGGCTGCCGGTAATGAACGGATGTTTCGTTATCTAGTTTGTATGCATGACAGGAGACGCGAAGACGTTATCGTCTACGCGCAGCCCAGGTTTTCTACTCCGCCTAGGTGGTTTCTCCGGTGTGGTCCGAAAGAAAGACGCTCGTGGGAGAGAAAGACGCGTGGGGGGTCCACGCGACATTGCAGACTCGTGCCGGGTATGCCGGAAAGATGTGAGAGGACGGAGTGTAGATCGCGTTGCGGAATAGGAAGGGGCGGGACGACTAAGGGAGGGCCTGAGAAAGGGGGGGGAGCACTGTTAGGAGATTGTCAGCGCACGTCAGTCAGCGGAACAGCACGCTTCGAGTGAATAATGTTATCATACTCGCTTGTTTTCCACGTTTACCATGTCTGTCTGGATCCATTGTTTCCTTGCGGAACAAGCTCGGGGAATAGGCTCTTTCCTATTGTTTATAATATTTATTGGTGCTAGTGCAGGATTCACCCTGAGTGAGTGAGTGAGTGAGTGAGTGAGTGAGTGAGTGAGTGAGTGAGTGAGTGAGTGAGTGAGTGAGTGAGTGAGTGAGTGAGTGAGTGAGTGAGTGAGTGAGTGAGTGAGTGAGTGAGTGAGTGAGTGAGTGAGTGAGTGAGTGAGTGAGTGAGTGAGTGAGTGAGTGAGTGAGTGAGTGAGTGAGTGAGTGAGTGAGTGAGTGAGTGAGTGAGTGAGTGAGTGAGTGAGTGAGTGAGTGAGTGAGCCTGCGTGTGTGAGCCTGCGTGTGGGCATTGCAAATGTAGACGTAAAATCGGTCACAAGATTAGAAGCCTCTCCTCGAGTGAGTGGAAGTATATGTAACCGTGCTCTAGCTTCATGGCTCCTGTGGCTCCTGTATCCTCCCGTGAACTCCTGGCGCAGCGAGGCTTATGAAACTGAAGAGCGATATATTCATAGGTCTCCGTGGTAGTCTGGAATAAGAAAAGTCCAGCGCGGGATCGAATGCACTGCCAGCTGCTGCAATGTACAATGACGGACGCATAACATAGCGACCTGTCTTGAGAAATGTAGTTCTATTTTACGATCTCTGACTGCACTCGACGCTATTGTTGTCATATAAGTTTTACTTTGCTTCTTATGTCACTACACCATGACATTATCTGCATTCGTTGCCATACGGGCCACTTTTATTTTCTGCCAAAAAGTAGAAAAAGAAATGTTGAAGTTATATCAGAGTGAATATTAAAAATGTGTTTCCCCTAACTTCAGCTTGAGATTCCAGGAGTTCCGATCTATGTTATATTGATTCGCTTATTGAATTCAGCATTCCATCACCCTTAGAAGGAAACATAGAAACCCTTAATGTTCACCTACGCAAAACACTTTTCACACGGAATTGGCCGTGCCGAAATCCCTGAGGGCGATTGTGGCTTTGTTGACGAAGACACATCACCTTCTGCTAGAATTCCCGCACCATGTCACATCAAAACGTCAATTTATATCACTATTAATGACATTAGACCGTAGACCTCTCATCTTCGAGGATTAGGCCCGTGATCACCCAGAGGAATCTAAAAGGGCGCTGTAATAGCATTACAAAATTTCTGACAGCGGCATTATTGACCGTTATTGCGGCAAATATATTTATGGGTGTATATATATATATATATATATATATATATATATTCCTACCAAGGCGTGCATATTATATAGTTGTTATTCGCTTGAGTCTTTATTTAGTATCATTTATTTGTTATTTCTCGTATACTTGTTTATTTACATTACCTCTTTCAAAAGCATATTTGTTTGTCTCGTCTTGTTATTTCGACTTGTATGGGACAGCGTAACATTGTTCTAACTATGTTGCATATTGTTAAACGTCTTTGTTGCAAGTATATTTTGTATGTACTACATATTCTACAGCCAAGGAGTCGCCGGCGCCGCGTTTGGTGCGCTGTATCCCTAGCTATCGCGTGTCGATAAGTAAAATCGAAAACTTCAGCCACTATCCACACTCCACATGGCTACGTGTTTCCAGAGAAAGACCGAGGAAAGAGCGAACACGCGTGCGAAAGACTGCATCCGCGCTCGCCTGGTTTTGTCGTTCCTTCCTCGCAACGCGCGTGCTTGAACTCAGCCTTCGGGGCGAGCATCGAAAGCGCCAAAAGGCTGCTGAGAACTCGAAAGCTTTCCGAAGGCTTCCCGAAGTGCACTGGCGAAGCTTCGTGGCTAAGGTTGTAACGCGGCGGTGGTCTTTTCGCGAGCAGTACATTCTCAGTTCTCTGCGGCCGAGCGAGCTTTTGTGACGATACCCGGGGGTGCTGTGGCTTCGCGTGTACATGCGACGATGCTGATGTCCGTTTGAACACTTGCGGCGCTACCGACATGCAGAGAGAACGACAACGCGTTGATTCCTGTGTAGTATAGAGAATCCATTAACGAATTCTTGCCCATTCGGAACGCCTTGCTCTCTCCAAGATGTTATACGTGGAGCGCCTGGAATCGCACGTCTCGTGCTTTATGTATTCGTGGGTGTTTCACGTAAATTGAGCCAAACTTTAAAAATATGCAAGTGGCACGTAGTTGGACCGAACCAAGGTAATGTTGTTTGCCGTCGCTTGGAGATACTCAGATTATTTCTTGCAAACTGCCTAATTAGATAATTAGTCTTAATTAACTAATCATCTTCTCGATTATTATGTTTAGATGAAAAGTGTCCCTGAGAAAATTGTGGAGCAACATGAAAAACTCCCGAAACAGCTTTCTGTTGCTCAATACGAGCTACATAAGAGTGTTTTTCCCAGCGTGAAAGAAATCCGCGAATTACACGCAACATTGTCGCGCGACTGGCCGCTCGAGGCACTTCGCGTATATTCGTAGATGCTGAAAACATCACCTCTATACGTACGTGGACAAAGTAACGATCTCTGGGTGTTTGTTGTCGTAAGAACCGCCTTTCTTTTTTTTTAAGCAAGATAAAGATGTAACATTGTATGCTTGGTTCGCGTGTTGGTGATGCATCCTGGATCTTCAAATCATCTCAACGTATTCGAGACGCACTCCGCGGGTACCTTTTTGTCGTCTGGGGCGACACTGCGGTCTAGGTCAAACTGGCATCGATTTTCACGAAAGCAAACGCCAAGAACGTGATGGTTTGACGTCACTTTCGTAGGATTCCGCATACGTCGTACTTCATATTCGGGATGGATATATTGCGTAATCGTTTCCGAATTAATTTTGAAAAGTAATTAAGTGTAGTCGGTAACAAAAAATGCACAAGACGTCTCAGTGGAATGTATGCGCGATGTGCATTTAAAACGCTGAGCACATGAGGTTTTGGCGCAGCCTGTGTGGTTCCCAACTATTTCGACGGCGGTAAGCGTTATTTAACGAGGTTATTGATAGTGCAGCGTCTGTGTGTCGAAGTCAGGCTCATCAGTAGGTGTGCCGACGTTAAAGCATTCAAGGTATTATTGCAGTCACATGCGACTGAATTGTTTTGCAGGCGATAGCCTCGCTTCCCCCCCCCCTCTATCTATCTATCTATCTATCTATCTATCTATCTATCTATCTATCTATCTATCTATCTATCTATCTATCTATCTATCTATCTATCTATCTATCTATCTATCTATCTATCTATCTATCTATCTTTTTTTTTTCTATATATGTATGATATATAGTGATGTATGCGCGCTGCCGCGTCATACATCATTACTCATTGAATAGATTGAAGTCATCGTCGTTCAGCACGCAGCGCGCTCACTACAAGCAAGATCGCAAAGTGTGGCACCTTGTGTTAGCGCGCGTAGATAATTGATGTGCCGAATGGCGCATTCGGTTGAGCGCCGGCGTGTATTTTGGACTATGTTGAATTTGGCGTTGATATAGAACTGCACCATGCTGCCTTTGCTCAATTGGGTCAAGCGAGGACTGCATCAATTAAGATTGGCTCGGAAGCGACGGGTATTCGACAGCGTCCTAAGTAGAACTGCAACAAGGTTTAACACCGACCTAGTTGGTGTTCCACGTTTTTGTGAACCGGGACAAGGACAGGAAATGACGTGCGCTGTGATTCACACCGTCGAGAATTCCAGTTCCAAGGTTTAATTCACAGAGTGCACCACAGCTCAGTCTTCCGCACATTACTTTTCGAACCTATGACCTTTTCCTGCTTCGTGACAAATTATAGCAGTAGTAATAAAATTTATTGAACAAATGAGCAGATAGTTTTTGCCCTATAGGCGGGCGGTGTCGTCAGTCTGGGAAGCCGTGGGTCCGGGCCGTTCGCCACGCCCTGTCCACCAGCATGAGCTGGCTCTCAAGAGTCGGGACTGGTCAGCCGGCCGGTCCTCCGATGCCCTTCGGTTAGCTCTTGACGCGAGTGGAACCTCGGTACCATCGCACTTCCACACCAAGTCCTCAATTATTTGTTTCAAGTCATCTGTAACGTTGCTGAACAACACAGCATAACACGCTTGACGACACGTTCAGTCAGTAACAAGAGGCAACGCGCTCTATAGCGCTTTTGTTTGTGTGTGCAGGCTGTTTGTACTAAACCAATCCGAATATCGCTGTTTTTAGGTGTTTCTGAAGGCTCTCAAAATGACGATAAATTATTAAATGCTCAAAATTTATATCACAACTGCGAAAAAATTTATCGCCCTCCGTTTTTTGCGATAGTAACGCGCCGTCCGGAACCGCCGGCGAATTCCTTGCGAAGAGGCCAGTAAGGGCGCCGGCTGACTTCCCCAACATTAACGCTTTTGTGTGTGCCTGCGCGCTTCTTCACGACTTTCGTGTTCGGGCCAAGCTCAAACGCGCAACCTAAAATACATAAGTGTGTTCCACCCGAGCACGCCGGTGACCCACTATTTCTTCGGGCACTCAGGGCGATCTGGAGAGTCCGCTGCACTAAATCTGACCATAACTGACCATTGTCTGGCGAGTTTGCGACCCTTAAGGCCAACCTCGTTTCTTTTTGCCATCGAGGTCAATGGTCATAGCCTCCTTGCCGATTACAGCTATGTCCTCTTCTCACTCTTCCACCGACGCCCTCTCCCCTTGTGACCTTTCGCTGTGGTTTCCACGACTTGGACCTTTCCTTGCATTTAATCGCCTCAAACTTCTATTATTACTGGTCACGTCATATATTCATCTCGACATATTAATTTCAGCCACTTGTATGCACTAAGGTGCGTCAAAACACGCAGGTCCCTGGAGTTACTGTCTGTGGTACTGCATGTCGTTTACTACTGTCTCCTCACCCCCGCCACTCCGCATTCCTTCCTAACACGTCCTCAAAAACATACAATGTGACCCGCAAGGGGTGTACTTTGTATTCGGCATCAAAACTTGTCGCGAGTTTGAGGCCTCTGTAAATGCAAGTAATGGACCTCGTCAGGATCGCTTCGTAGTCGTCGTTGTGTATATCACTTCCGACGCCGCCGAGAAACTTGTCCGCTAAAGAGTGTCATATACCAAGAGAGAGAAAGAGAAATAAATGTCAAGGAAGTTAACGAAAATCGTGCTCGGTATCCTATTCTATACTTGAAAGGGGGCCAGAAAAACAAGAAAAATAAGGAGTAACGCACACGCAGAGTGACGTTCATTGACATAGTGATAGGCGGTCGGGTAGTAAGGTCAAACACATAGATGACAAGATATCCCTAAATATCCCTAAAGCAGGAAAACAATAGAGCCTGCTTGATCACTTTACCTCCAACACAGGTCGCGCGGGAGGACTGCGCGCATCAGGCCACCATCGCACGCTTTCCCTCGCACCCACAGCACGCGGGGCGCGATAGGATCATATCGCATTTGGACTTTATACGGAACATCGCGGCGACGGCGAGAATTCGCCAGGAGTGTCTCACCGCATCGTTGTCCCTGCTTTCTATTTCGCCGACCGTGCTCGCCTTGCGCGCAGGGCATCAACTTCACCTCGTTCACGGCGCACATGGTGCCTGGGGCGCTGCTGTGCCTGGCGGGTGCGTACCTCCTGCTGCGGCTGCGCGACACCAAGAGCCTGCGGCCGCACGAGGCGCCCGAGTTGCTGGAGCTTCAGCGCGAGCTGGACATCTGGCGCAAGGCGTACCGCTCGCTGTCCGAGTACTCGCGCGACGAAAAGCACGTCAAGGACATCCTCGAGCGGAAGGTGAAGCGCCTCGAGCGCCTGCGCTCCCGCAAGGCGGCCGATCTGCGCTGCACCGAGGAGGGATTTCGCCAGAACCTGCAGTTGCTCTCCGACAAGGTACGTGTGCACATAATACTCGTCACCGCACGGTAAGGCACGAGACACGTTGGCGTAAAGAAAACCGTCCGCTCCGTCGTGCGACTATTCGTACGGGCAATGCTTGCAGAGGTTTCCACGAATACGAGCAGCCTTTCCTGCGAATCTTCTGACAGACCGGATGGTCTTAAAGCGCACGAGGCATTACCCGCTTAATGTCGCGGATACCTGACTATTCCCCAACGACTGGGAAATAATCAGCATTGGTACAATCTGCGGGCTGGTGACGTCGGAATTGAAGCGAGCACTTGTGTTGAAAAGTATCACTCTGCACCTCACATATGAAGTTCTACTACTCCAGGTCTTATATGGTGTTTGTCGGTGGCTTGTCGTACAGCTTCCACAGCGCTGCTGTAGTAAAGCTCGGCGTGAATGGATAGAATCAGAAGCAGATACAGTCAGGATTTGGTATACACTCCAACCTGTTCTTGTTCTTTTGTAAATTTCCTTCTCGTGATCATGGTTCCTTGTGAGTAAGTAACCTAGATAATTGCGTAGAGAGACAGAGATAAAGGCAAACGAAAGACAGGGAGGTTAACCAGATATGATTCCGTTCGCTACCCTGTATCAGGGAGAGGGAAAGGATGCGATAGATGAGAGAAAAATAATACGAAAAGAAAGCAAAAAAGGAACGCACACAGACAATACACAACTTATTCTGTGGCTGCTGCGACAAATTCTGCGAACGCGTTACATAGTGTTACACAGTGTCAACGTCAGACTAATACATTCTACGTCACTCAGTGTACAGTCACAACTTGTCACAACTTGTCAGACAGTCGAGTGTCGTTTAAATAACGCAGCAGCGCCTTCATAGCGGATCGCGCTGATGTTCGTATAGGCCAGTTTCAAAGAATGTTGTTTTCCGTAAGTGGGCTCTTGTCTAGTTGGTCTAGCTTGGCTGACAGGGCTGCTCTTTGCTGGTTGAAACGAGGGCACTCGTAAAGAAGGGGCGAAATCGTTTCGCTGAACCCGCAGAAGTCTCAAAGTGGGCTATTGGCCATTCCGACGCAAAAGGAGTACGCATTTGAAAATGCCATTCCAAGCCATAGATGCACTAGAAGGCTGCAGTCACGTCGTTGAAGGTCGGACGGAATACAGTAAGTGAGGCTCCAGGGTATGAAGGCGTGCACTTGTGAAGTCGGATTAATCCCACAGAACCAACGTTAGGCTCGCGGAAAGTTTCTTCGCTGCATCGGCTCTCGAAAGAGGAATGGAAACGCAGTTGACGCCGTCATAGGCAGATCGGGCAGCTGGGTCCGCTTGATCATTGCCATGTATGCCACAGTGACTAAGCAGCCACTGATATATTATGTCACGTCCTTGTCAACTACTCGATGGTGCACCTGTCTGATCTCTGCGACGAGCTGCTCATGTGATCCATGACGCAGTGCTGAGATTAAACTCTGGAGGGCTTCCTTGGAATGACAGAAGATTGACCATGGATGGAGCGGTTCCTCCTGCTGAACCTCCGGTTCCTCCTGCGACAGCTGCTGAACTGGTGTTCGATCAGCAGCTGGCGTTGATCATATATTTGACGTGTTTAGGGGTATTTTGACGAAGCCTACAAGTTCAGTGGCCGCAGTGGTGGTTCTAGCTAGATTCTAGACTCTAGAGGCTGGCAGACTTTAGGGGCTGACTGGCGATTATGAATTCTTGTTCCCTTGCAAGGCTACTGAACATTATCTTTGTCTTCGGCATCTTAATCGTCAACCCTACTCTCCAACTTTCTCGGTTAAAGTCCTCAATCGTTTGTTGCAGTGCATCCCCAATGTTACTGAACAGCACAAAGTCATCTGAAAACCGAAAGTTGTTGAGCTATTCACCGTTTTTCTTCACTTCTAAGCCTTCCCACTCTAATAGCTTGAGTATTTCTTCTAGGCATGCAATGAATAGCATTGGCTAGATTGTGTCTCCTCGTCCTTGCAATATTTACAGTTTACAATATTCTCTTGTAATACCTGAACTGAAGTATAAATCAACGGGTCAAAGTGAAGTGGAACTGAACCGAAAAGATGAACCGTTATCTTCAGTGGAGCCAGAACCGAACCGAAAGTTTATCCTTCCGCCATTTTGGAGCTGAAACCGAGACGGAACTTAGTAGAGAAACAGTTCTGAACTGGTTCCACAAATAAATAGATAAGAAGGCCCTGCGTACCCTATGCATGGCATGTCAGCTAGATGCGAATCGTTGGGCATAGGCTCAAATCTTCCCGTGGTCAGCAAACGATTCCGAGGCTTATAGCCTAATTACTTCAAGTAACCTCAACTCAGTCCTGAAACTCATTTAGTTTGCCAATTTTTGTGTGTCAAGGGCTGCCTGTTATGCGATAAAAAAAGGTAGGCACTTTGTGCGTCTTGCACAGAGGGACAGTAATAATTCTGTTCAACTTCTTATTCTGTTTTAATGCTGCACGTGGTCGGAATTTGCTGCAATTGTAATCCGACTGTATACTCATTAGAGAAATCAATAGCGCTGAAACTCCTGACGTTCATTGCAGTTGTGTTTGGCATCACGTGTGGACGTCAGTATTTCGTGTAACAATGAAAGTGAAAGAAACAACAATGGAAAGCCCTCCGTTGAATCTACAGGCCAACTACGCACGCGATTAAGAAATTAATATATTTATTTAACGCTCCAAAGAATTTTCAGTGGCTTAAGCTTGCGCTGAGTTGGAGGCGATACCAGGCCATTGGTGTAGGTTGATGTAACTACCGAAATATACCGAAAACACGGGGGTTCAGTAATTATATTGAACGCTCCTAATTAAGCCAGAAACGTTCAGATTTCGCTACACACTACACTCATTATGCTTCCGATCGTCATCAAATATAAACTTAGTGTAGATTAGAGTTCGCTCAGGACATTGAGAAACATTGCTGATAAGGATTGTATGACATCTCCGAACACTACATGAAGAAATATTTTGCTACGACTGTATCTGATGCACATGTATTTTACTCCGCGTGCTATTTTGCCATAGCGCTTAACCCATCTTCTCTAAGTTTGATCCCGGTGGTATTTGTTATTATGCCTGCAGTGGGATAAATTTTGAGCCGGTCGTAAAATATAAAAAAAAAAATAAAAACCTTTTCATACCGCTCCGCAGCGCTTGAATACGTATTTATTGCAAAGGCCGCAATAAACACAGACATGCTGACATTTGCCTACACATTACCCATAACGCTATATTGTTTTATAAAATATGAACAGCTGGCTCGTTTAATTCACCCAGTACGTGCGGGAAACCCACTACTAACCTAGTATAACGCACGAAAATGTCAATAAGACAAAGGTTCGATAATTATTTGAAAAGTTATACCAGTAACGCTAAAGCTTTTCCACACGTTACACTTCAAACAACCCCTTCTTTATTTCCATCGAACTTCGACTCGGTGTCATATATGGGTCATTTCTTTTTCTTTTCTTCTTTTTAGACCATACAGAATTTTATAAAATTGCTTAAATAGCGCAATTGTGTTCCTTGAGCAGGATTACTCGAAATGGCGGCCATTACCCCCACAAGAAATTGAAATGCGTAATCGACCATTAACAACACATTACTAACTTTTTAACTAATTATTTTACGGCACTTATCGTAATTTACGAATTGTAACCAGTGAGCTTGCGCTGCATATCCACCTAGAACGTATTCTAAGGATCGCACGGGTTCCAAGATATGCGCTGTTAAACATGCCGTAAAGATTCACTATATTTTGCACTTACCTTTCTTGAGAAACCGCGGTTTCATGCATCGAAACAGAAAAGTAACTGGAACAACGGTGTATTTCATCGCTCACTTTGGGAATGAATAGCTCGAAACTGGATACGTTTCGTGGATGCGCTTTCTGAAGTCATCGGCTACACCTCGTCACTTCGTTAATTGCAATATGTTCTGGAATTAGTTAAAAATTTACCAGCGGATTTTTTTTAATTAGCCGATTTGTTGTGCAAGTAATGTCAGCCTCTTAGTGTAATACAGCTCAATGAATAGAATTATGCTATCTGTCACGTGCGATCATTTTAAAACTTGTGTATAATCTAAAAAAAAAATCACCCGGTATAATTCTTTTGGGACTCTTGGAAACATTGACTATAGCGGCAGCACGGAGCTCTGGAAGCTTCAACAAGTTATCTCCTACAAAGACTGTAATTAACGTACGAAGATTAAACACTTATTACACGTGTAACCGACATGATTCCTATTCAACGAAATGTAAACGACTTGCCTAGCGTAGTTCACCGAGAATATCGAAAAAACGAACTACGCACGCCCTGTATAACGACTGAAAATTGAGAGAAAACGAGTGTTCAGTACTTATTTTCAAAGCGCATAATTATTCTACGCACTTCAAGCTTTCAGTACCCGACGCACATAGCATGGTCCTTACTTTCTCTAATATGATATGGCTGCCGTCCTTGCTCCTTCCAAGAAAGCGGGAAACTTTGTAACCGTTTCATGTACCGTTTTAAGCCGATCGAAAACGAAGTTTTAGCAATTTTCGTGTAACGCCTAAATAGCTCAGCGGATCCGAAATTTATCTGCATATCACTCAAAACATGTTAAAACGGACGTTTGGGCGAGTTGGTAAGCCATTTTAAACAGAACAGCGCGTACTTTGACAGGGACAAGGAGGCACACACGACACGGACGAGCGCTGACTTGTAACGTCCGTGTCCTGTCTCCGTCCTTGTCCCTGTCAAAATACGCGCTGTTGTGTTTAAAACCCCAAACATGTTCAACATTTTCTAAAAATGTGAACTCCTTGAGACCCGCTGTGGTTGCTTAGTGGCTTCGGTGCTGCGCCGTAAGCACAAGGTCGCAACATCGAATCCCGGCCGCGGTGGCCGCATTTCGATGAGGGCGAAATGCGGCACTTTCTTAACAAAACATCGTTTTATGCGGTGAAGCACAAAATTAAGTGGAACGCTAATGCATTTCTCCGCAAAGTTTGGGAATTAGTATCTCGAAACTTGTGTCATCCTGAAAACTCGTTCCAAGTGGATCCGCCTCTCGAACTCCGCGGCTAGAATTTGTAAATCGCAATATGTGCCATAAGGTAATTAGTTAAAAAATAATTCGTGAATTCTTGTTAATTAGTCGATTACGCATTTCAATTTTTTTGTACAAGTAATGTCCGCCTCTTCGAGTAGACCAGGGGTGCTATGCAGGATGCGCCGAGTTTCTCGTTCACCCGAGTTTTACCCGAGTTTGCTCGACGGCAGTCAGTGAACGGAGATAGCGCGGAACGCGCGGAAGGTGCAGGCAAAAAAATATGTAGACAAAAAGCCGCGTATGACAACATGAACGCACCCTGCGCGTGCCGCGCAGGGTGCTGCTTTTACGTTTCAAGCGCAGAAGGCTGCACAACGAAACGCGCCAGCGCCGCGTATTGTTATCAACGGATTGTCGCAACTTAGCGATACCGTGACTGCCCCGCTGTCTGTCTGCACACTTGCCGTGAGCCGCTTGCCACGCCTTTCCCGGGCGCGTCAAGGGCGTGCCTCATCTTTCGGGCACTGTCTTTCTATCCGCCATCGAATGCGAACAGGGTACATGCGGGGCATTCTTGCACCTACACTGTCACTCAAACGAATACGTTAAAATGCAACAAATAAAATAACGAACAGTTTTATTTCTTTAGGTATCTGTTTTTCGTTTTCTACGCTAGAAATTTGTGATGACAAACGGATATCGAGCAAATTATTAAATTTTGCACTTCTTGCCGCGAGTGGCGACAGGGAGGCGAAAGCTTAGAAGCGGTACATTGAAGCGGGTCGCACGCACGGGGCGTTCATACGGTGATAAGTCGCCTAGGGGCGCTGCAGTGGTATTCTCAATAAAGTCGGTCATGATCCATGGAGGGTCATGGCCACTCTTTCGTTATTAGGGGAATAGAAACGCAGCGCCGCGGTACGGCTGTTCATCGCAGGCGCTTCACTAGGCACTAGGCAATTAAGGCCCCCGCTTTACCAACTAAAAACGACACAACAGCCAGTGGCGTAGCCAGAAATTTCGTTCGTGGGGGGCTCACTTTGCAGCTCGGCCTCCTGCTTATAGAATGAGTCGAGGGATATATATATATATATATATATATATATATATATATATATATATATATATATATATATATATGTGTGTGTGTGTGTGTGTGTGATTCAACAACCTTGTTTACATTTTCGTACATATGCAACGACCAGGGGAAAATCTCAATGATGCTGCCCTTTGTTGGAATGTATTCTGCAGGAGCAGCTGTCACCGGCTTTGTATTGCGAGTAATTGCTCCGAAATTATAGTCGCAACAGAGAGCACATGTAAAAAGCAGGAGTTCTGAAAAATATACAAGGACTAGTCAAATGAAAGTGAGCCAATGGGAATATATGACAAACGGGGTACTTTATTTAAATGTAGTCACCATGAGTATTTAGACACTTGTCCTACTAACGAGTCGCGTAATTCCCGTCTCATAAAACTCCTTGGGTTGCTGCCTCAAAAATCTGTAAATGAATACACGTCATCTTCCGACACGAATCTGGTTCCCTTGAGCAGATTTTTCAAATTTTACCAAATGTGGAAGACGCAAGGCAACAGGTCTGGGCTGCATGAGCGATTTTGCAGCGTTTCCCACTTGAACTTTGCCAGTTTTGTATTAACCACATCAGCGACGTGGGAACGGGCAATGTCGTGAAGCAAGATGTTCCCAATGCTCAATTTTCCACGTCGTTTGTTCTGGATTGCGACACGCAGCCGATCCGACCTTTCACAATATCTGAAACGATTTAGAGTCTCTCCAGGTTTAGGAAATTCGATCAATAATGGCCCCTAACGATCTAAAAAGAAGTCAACACTTTTCCGGCAGAAATGACGGCCTTTGTTTTCCTTGGGAGTGGTGAATTCAAATGTTTCCGCTGTAAGCTTTGCCGTAGTGTTTCAGGCTAATAGTAGCGGCACCATGAGTCATCCCCGCTCACAATTGCAGACAAAAAATCGTCACCCTCATCTGGGGTTCTTTGACGTGCACTTAAATCTAAGTACACGGGTGCTTTCGCATTTCGCCTCCACCGAAATGCAGCCGCCGTGACCTGGATTCGATCCCGCGACCTCGTGCTCAGCAGCCCAACACCATAGCCACTGAGCAACCACGGCCTTTTCAATTGTGTTAGGGGTGATTGCACGGTCGCTTTGGCCCGACCATGCATCGTCTTTGTAACTTTCATGTCCTTCTTTGAACAGTTTGCTACAACGCTTCACAGTGGCCAATGAAACGCAATGTTCAACGCATACGGCAGCCATACGGCGAATAATTTCTTTTTGGGAAACATCTTGATTTGTCAAAAACCTCGCGACACCAAGCTGTTCAACTTTTGGAGTGTCCATTATGTCACACAACCATGTTCAACCCAGTGTATGAGAGCATTAAAGAACATTTAACCTCACCTCTGCATGTCACTTGTAAATGAGATGCGTATGTGCTACGCGCATGCCTCGAAAATAATGAACCGAACCATTATTGCGCGGGGCGGGTTGTCTCACTTTCATTTGACTCGCCTTCGTATATTAGAAATGCGAAGATAAAATGGAATATACAAATGTGAAGATACAGCTTGATACAGGGCAAAAAATTGTCACTGGAAACAAAGCTCACTGCGCATATACACAAAACCTGGCAACAAGATGTTTAAATATACGTATAAGTCTCCAATAAATCTACGTACCTAAGAAAAAGTCACTTACATAATGCGTCAAACAAGGCAAGTAAACAGGTTGCGCAACCACAGATTCACAGATCACAGCACCCCCCCCTCCCTCCACTCTCAAAATGTATCGCGTGCGACGGAAGGCGGCGCGCTTCCTCCCCGCTTTTCTCCCTTGCGCACACAAGACTGAGCCACCATCGTGGCCTAACCCCCTCCCCCTTCCCCCCCACGCTTTCACTCGCACATAGAGCATGCGGCGCGCGGTCACGATGTTATCACCATTGGCCTTTATTTATACGGAACATGAGGGCAACGGCAGGAATGTGCCTGGAGTCTTCATATAGCTGCTATTGCAATAATTTAATAGTATCCGGCAACTGAAGCGTCCCGTGGCCCATTACTTTCCGCAAAAGAAGTAACAAAATCGAACTTTCACCATGCGATAATTTGCTGCGCCGCAACAATGTCTTTTTTTCTTTTGTGGGGCGGGGGGCGGTGAAATAGAATGACGCAAAGGAAAGCATGTTGGCTACAATCGAATGCCTACTTTGGGCACCTAGTGTGGCTACCGAAGGAATATCGAAGAAAACGTGTGACGTTTGGTCCACAGAAAGCCATACGCATACTGCTCGGTATCCTACACCGGCGAGATAAAATTATCCGGAGAGGTTGCGCTCAAGCGAACGCGTTGCAATCCGTCGAGTCCCCGCAGTGCTGGCGGCGAGCGACTATTCATTGTTTCTTTTTCTCGTCTGCTAGCCAGAAAGCGTCCAAAACTCTGCCAGGCGAAAATGCAGTCGGACAGTGAAAAACGAACGCGCATCCAAGTGCGCCGCGCGGTGGTCGATGCAGCACGAGAAAAACGCATGCGCTCTGGCTGGATCGGCAGCCCGCGGGTTGCGAGAACAAAAAATAAATAAATGAATAAATAAATAAAGAGGCTCAATGTATCCTCGCGAATAAAATTCTAGGTAGAAAAATAAATAAGAACTCGGTTACAATGGTGGCTTTAGTGTCTTGACATGGATGCTTTGGCGCAGGTGAAGAAAAAATGTTCATATTCTTTTCTGTGACCTGACGGCACAAATGAACCACCACAACGCTTTGTCTCATTGCACCTCGCTGCGTGCTTTGTCAACTTGTCTGATAGTATGTTGATTTCGCTTGTCTCGTTGTATGGCCCGATGTACGACTTTAGGAAAGTCGATGCACCTTTGGCGTCAAATGTTTACAACAGCATTAAACCCACAAAGTTCCGGAATTGAAAATCTAAAGCACGACTTTGGAAATGTCAATGCACCTTTCCCATCAAAATGTTATGAGTACTTTATACCCACAAAGTTTCAGACTTGAAATCCAAGCGCTCCGTAGATTCCACGGCCTCCGCGAGATGCCGAGACGAGCCCGCTCGCCATCAAAACGCCCTTGAAATTTTGTGCTCGGTGGGGCTCCTTGCGTTACGATATGTGACTCCCGATGCATGGGCGTTTCCGCAAAATCCAGCCCGATTTCGCAATGTTTGCGCTAAAATGTATTTTCGAGCGTGAATTAAGGACATTCTAGACAAAATCGAGCATGATTTCCGGCGCCGGGAGTTGTTTTGGTCGGCGGCGCATGACAGCACGAAAAAATTTCGGGGGGGGCTGAAGCCCCATAAGCCCCCCCCCTGGCTACGCCCCTGACAACAGCTGTCGCTGGAAAATGGCGGTATGTTATTTTAGAGTGCGTAGTGACGCAGTTCAGTGAAAATTTACCAGTTTGTCTTTGTGCGCGAAGCCTCTGCGATACATTGCGAAAAGTGCGTGCTTCCCCAGCGACACAATTCATCGCTTGTCATCGCTTGCCCAGTGAAGGCGCCTCTGAGCGCATGTACGCAGTATATGAGTGTGTTGTGCAGTCGAAGGTGCTTGCGGATTACCTCTGCTGGAGCCAGCAGCGATCGCAGATGGATATCGTAACGACGCCGCAGCACTCGCATTTCGGCAGGTGAGGGCTCTTGTGTGCAGTTATGAAATCAGATTTCGAACGGAGAGAGGTGTTGGAACTGTTGAGTGCGCTGTGCTTGTGATGAAGAAATGCCATTGCACTGGGTCTAGAAGAGCGAGCGATTCTCGGACGCTGATCGTGCTTACGACGCTGTGGCTCCGTTTCATCACCGATGACAGAGCAGCCATCTCAAACGACTGCTGCAATACGCACTCCTCAGCATCGTCGTCCCCCTCGACCCATCGACGTCTTGCAAGCAGCTACACTGACGTGCCGATAATTATTTGCTGTGCGCTACGCGCCACAATGCAGGCAATGAAACCGTGTTGTGCGGCCATCTCAGCCCGAGAAGATGTATGCATAAGCCAGCGACAGTCAACGCTTTGTTTTTGATAGTGGTGCTCAGTACATCACCGATGAGAGTGCGTTGTGCGTGTTTTATGTCGGCGGTCAAGATTGTTGATGCCTCTCAGCTCGACACCGCGTCGCTGTTGCCGGAAGATAAGTTGGGCGTGGCCCAACTGTAGTGGGTGCGCGCGCAATAGTTACATGCCTCGCGCGGGGCGTGACCTCTGGTTTTGATTGACAGGCGAACTCGTGCTAAACTCGTACATCGCGAAACCCCCTCCGAGTTCAACTCGGGAACATGGCGGCGGCAGCAGCAGCCTGTTTCATTGCGTCCAGCGGCAGCAAGCGTTAGTATGACCGTCCGGACCCGTTCACCTGCATGACCGACGGGGAGTTTCAGCGTCATTTTCGCCTGTCGAAGACATCAGTGTGACGAGCTAGGTGAAGACTCTCGTCTGCGGAGACAGCGTGGCGGGCTTCATTCGCTCACCGTCGTAGAGCAAGTCATCTGTGCCCTCCGTTTCTACGGGACTGGGAGTTTTCAGGGAAGCGTCGGCGCCGAGCGTTACATTGGACGCCATCAAACTACTGTTAGCAACTGTTAGCAACTGTGTCAGAGATGTGTCTGACGCGCTTATCGATGCGGCAGTGCGTAAGCGGTGGCTAGCTTTCCAGAATACTGCGGCGGAGCGGGCATATATAAAAGAATGCTTCCTACTTCGTGGGAACATTACGAACGTAGTCGGGTGTGTCGACGGAGCGTACGTAGGAATTAAGGCGCCTTCAATGTCAGCGTTACTGTGATTAACAGACTTTTTCGCTGGTTGATCACTTTTTGCCAATTGTTCTACTTGTCTGTCAGGGTGCCTTCCAAATGGCTCACTTTCTTGGGAAAGAGGTTAATTAAGTATAAATAGATAAATGGATATCACAAATTGTGTGAAGTAACCTATGAATCCTAATCTCAGAAAGAACTTGGGGTTCTTCATTGGTGAAGTTACTAAGTATGCACAATGCTGAATTTTGGTCATGCGTAATCTATCGGCCGCACTATGAAACAGCGAGGCATTGCACAATTTGTTGCAGCGCGAGATGTAGATGTTGCACCAAGCCGGTTGTGCCTATGCATTTGTGGCGAAATGAAAATGCATTGAGAATCTTAGTGTGTTGGCTTGCATGAAGAAAATACTTCAGATTGTTTGCTCTGTTCACTGTCGATGCATGTGCCAGAGGTTCAGTGCATCTTCTTTTTTTTGGGGGGGCAGCGTTATTCTGGATGGATCAATTGAATATTTTCGTCTCATAATGGGGCTCTAATTCTTAAGCAGTAGAACAATGCACATCCGATACTCTGCAGAACTCTCTGTACGTGAAGATGTCATGAACCACCAAGGCAAAATTACATATCGGGAGAAATGTGGTGCAGATGCCAATGAAAAGTGGGTCTTTAACCCACCATGATAAAAATAAACATTGCAGAGCAAATAGACCATTTGTACAGCTTTAGAGCAATGATTACACAAAACGTGATATGCCCAAACGAGTAAACCCTTGCCGCAATGCCAAAGTAGGCTGAGCGACATGCAGCATATATTGGCATTGAACATGTCTCGTAACCGTTATTTTTATTGTAAGCCCTCGCTGTCACACCTTTCCCTCCAGCACTCCCTTTACTGAAACGTGGCACTGTCTTTCCATTGGTGTCATGATGATAATGGTAACGGCAGCAGCAAGGCTGGTTAATGCTTGCCTCTTTGATTCCTGTGAGTTTAGTGGTAAAGAATATGGCACGTGCATACATACAGCTGTGCTGCAAAATTTAACATTTGTGATTTTTTGGAGAGCTAATTTGTGTTGGGAAATTTCAAAGATGTGCACCATTGTGGCCTAATAACTAGAGCATTGGTGAGGTTGAAGACGGTGTATTGGTATAGAAGCTTGAAGTTTAATTGCACAACAATTCGACGGGACACAAAGAGAAATACACACAGCAGAATGCTTTGCTGTGTGTGTTACACTTCTTTGTGTGCCGTGGAATTGTTGTGCGATCCAACTTCAAATAGAGCATTGGGCTTCTTTGGTGCAGGACCGAGGAAGTGTGAGCTATTCGACAGCATGCCAGTGCCTTGCCACACAATTATGGAAGTCGGAAGGTTTGCGAACAAAGCTTTGCTTTCAAATCCACCTGCTCATGTAATACAAGCGCTGATTGAAAGAACCATCACACAAAAATAATGGTGAAATCAATGGCCTGTGAAAAGTAATTTGTATGTAGACACTGTTGACATAATAGGTGCCATACCGGCCTCAAAATTGTACTGCACAGAGCAGTTTGTTTCCTATGTGAAGCACAACCTCCCATTACATGCTGTGCAAATAACCAAGCTCAGTTTGTTTTGACGTGCTACACAACATTCAGTGTAATCTGTTTTTGATTCTAAAGAAGTGACAAACACCACCTCTTTTTCAAGGACGTCATGGGAATATTTGGCGAGACCTTTTTCAGCCCCTCATAATGGAAGTGTGGCCAGCCAGCTTTGCTTGGATGCCTTTATAGATTTCTGCTCCTGATCATTGTGTGCTATCAAGTTGCAGAAGTCTATGCAACTGGTGCAAGGCATTACGTGTTTCTATAGTCGGATACAACTTTAGGAGGCTGCGGAATCTGCACTTCAAGGCAGGTGAACACAAGCCTGCACCAATGGGCACGCACTCTAGACTGACATCGTGCCGCCGGACAGACTAATACTTGCTCGTTGGAGAGGGACTATTTCTTTAGACGTGTAGGCAATCGGCTGCTGCGCTTTTGTCATCTGGGTGGGGCCTCTCCTGTCTTCTGAAGTTTTATCCGACTGTAAAGGATGCTGCTTTTCATACAACACAAAAGGACAAAGTGTACAATTATTTGGCCTATGAAATGGATACATCAGAAGTGTGCTATGCAAGGGCTTAAGATGTGTGAAATATGGTACATGCAATTATAAGACAATGTTAAAGAATATGTGGTATCGAACATGCATGTAATGGCACATTTGAATCGGGGAGTGTTGCAGTCATATGCACAGTCTATGGGTGATAGCATTATTAAGCTCCTGCTGTTTCCTGTCTTCATTGTGAATTACACACACCGTTCATCTTGTGGCTAATCAACACGCACTGTATTCTTGCACATAGGAAGAACAAACAGCATGATGACGTGTATGCTGCATAGGTGTATTTTTTATTTACATGGTCCAAGAGTGGCACAGGTTTTCTTACGTTTTTGCCTATTTTGAAGGGACACCAAGTGCATGTTACAAGTCTCCTAATATGCACAGCACAATGTTTACTGCAATAATTTTATTCATGTTCTTGAACAATAAACAAAATATTAAACTGAAAGCTCCCTTATAAGGTGCCTTCTGTGGGCTCGACAGGAGAGCAGTGAGGGCACCAATACTACTGTTGCAGAGCAGCCCTCTGGACCTCTGCCACACTCTCAAGAGCACGTGCCTGGCGCTCGCCTACTGCCACCAGGCGGTTGAGTGCCTCCAGCAGCAGAATGTTTTGCTGCAAAAAGTGTATCGGAATGAATCAGCCGCATACAAACCATTATTTACAAAGAAAAATGCTCGTTGCACTATTAGTACTAAGTGCCCTTAACTGTGGAAGCCTCTAGTGTAGTATGCATAATAAAACAATGCGTTGGTACAACGTCGCTTTATTTTTCATAACTGGGGTTTTCTTTTTCAGAGCCAATTGTCATGTTGATTAGTGTGCCAGCAGCTGAGGTGGCCCTGCACCTTCACGAGTCTCTACTGTCAGCACCACAAACCTATTTTTGTTCGCTGGAAAACAAATGCCTCACCCTACAATCCCGTCTTATACGAGCTGATTGCATCCTATGCCTACAAACATCATATTTTTGTCCCAATACGCAATTTTCTACCATCCTCGGCTGTAGTTCTCTCTCCTTGACATCCATTCTGTCATGCTTATGTAATCACCTGATATGAATTGGCAACAAGTGATCGAATACGTGCATGGCCTGCCTGCCGATTCCTTTTTTTCTTAATCTCAGCTAGCATATCAGTTGCCACGGTTTTCTACGCCACTGTCTTCCTGCCTTAACGCTATCTCCAACAATTTTTGTTACTTCGCTTTCTGCACAGTCCTTGACATCTCAAGTTTCTTTGTTAACCTCCAGGTTTATGTCCCATATCGCATAACAGGTGGAATGCAATGATTCTAGACTTTTTTCAAGGATATCGGTAACGTGGCGATCACGATTCGGCAATGCCTTCCATGTGCTGTTCAACCCATGAAATTTTTGTCTAAGTTTCCTGCTTTATATCAGTACTTGCTATTGATATTTCACTTGGATAAAAATACTCTTCCATAAATTTTGCTGGCTTAATGTGACTCATGAATTTCTGTTATCTCACCAAGTTAGTGAAGGTTACCTTCATCTTTTCCATATTTTCGCGGGCCCACTTGCATGTAAAAGCACGAACACTCATTGGTTCTCACTCCCTTCTTTAAACTGCTGGACATTCAGTTCGTTACTACGAAAGTGACTTAATCCGTGCACTCTTAGTATGCTAAATATGAAACAGTAGAAATATACTTATCTGCAGTTTGTCGATGTCTCCTTCACTGTGTTGGTAGCGAGATCCATCGTCGGTACCACCTCCTTTTCGCATCGCAGCTATATAGGATGTCTGCCTTTTGCCCACACTATGTAATGTTCGTGACGCTCGCAGTCACGCAGAGTGGAGGAACTCGGCGCACTCGCAGAAGCAGCACCGGACAAGTTGTTTCTTCAGCACTTCGCCGTGAACAGTAGGTGCGCGTTGCGATCTGTAAAATCGCCGAAGCTATTGGCAGTCTTACCGGGTGCACGGGAAGATTGCCCACGGAGGAACAGAACTATCCAAGAAATAGTGGCCATCGTCGAGCCTGATCACTACGTCGCGCACTGCAAGCTCGTTGTACGGGTTTGTTTACACTGGGCCTCTCTGATGCTTAGCCGCCATGCTTGCCCAGTGAATGGATGTGATGACGCCACTACAGCGTTCCCTCGTGGTGTAATGCGAAGCGTACTAAATTACAAATTAGTCTAAGACGCATTCAGTGCACATCTCGTAAGTTTCAAAATGCTTCTAAACCACGTTAAAGTAACTAATAATATTGTACTAAATGCATTTGTTTTACAACTTGCTTCTGCATGTAATGCACTCGGTGGAACGACAAACAAGTGAAAGAAGGCACGACCATGCACCGACGGTATGATCACGTGAGCCCCAGTTTGTCGACCGCCCAGAAGGCAACGCCCAAGGAATGATAGCCAGCCAGAGTGAATCTAGATAAACCAATGAAACTGGAGGCTTGTCGAAAGACAAACTGTGTCTCGGTACCATTCGTGCTTTCATCTTGGGGTGTCGCCAGAGCTCGTGAAGATCCCGAGTTTCGCCAAACTCGGCGCATCCTGCATAGCACCCCAGCTCACGGACCAGAATTGCACCATTTGCCACGGGCAACCTTCGAAAAGTTTCGAAAAGTGTTCGCTGAAACACGCGCTATGCAAGGTGTCCCACGTAACTTGAGCCAAACATTAGACATTCAAATGCCACGTAGCTGGACAGAACCAAGGCAATGTTGTTTACCGTCACTTGGAGATACTCAAATTATTATTATTTTTTCATTCCGCCTAACGACACAGCGGAAGCAGTAGCCATAGCGCTCGCAGTAGCTCAGACTAACGCAACCGTGATAGCCAGCGACTCTCAGACGGCAGTAAGAAACTTTGCCAACGGCCGAATCTCCCCGGAGGCACTACGCATTCATCTTGCAGGAGGTCAAGATTGCAAAGGAAAGGTATACGTCACATGGATAGCCGCTCACGCCCTCGCAAGGAGGACGGCAACAACGAGGCGGCACACGACGCGGCTCGAGGGCTTACGGACCGAGCCGCGGTCGCAAGCGACGTCCCGGCACCTCCCGAACGTTACGGTGCGGTAGATGAGTGGGAAGACAGAATGACCACATATAATGACATCACGAAACACTAATAGGTTGCAGAGGGTCATATTCCCGCGACCTCACCCAAAATTGTCAAAAATGCAGTCTGTTGCATGGCGGCAGTTACGAACCAGGACGTATCCGAATCCTGCGCTCTCGCACATAATATATCCGGATATATATATCAAACGGACAAACGCAACACGTGTGAATCCAGAGCCACTCTGGAGCATATATGATGGGAATGCCGAGGGATATGTAACAATAACGAGAACGCGGCCTCTAGCAACAGCCTTCGCATGCGCTGTGAGGCCGCGCTGCTCAACTCCGCCCTCGAGGATCAACTGTGGGCCGTCTAGCGGGCCGAGGATGCCGCCAATACCCCCGAACTCCTGGCCGTCACCTAGGCGGGGCCTTTGGCCCTCCCCACCAACTCTCGGGACAGACAGTAAAGTTATTTCCTCCTCCTCATTCCCCCTATTTAGATAATTAGTCTTAATTACTTAACCAACTTCTCAAATATTATAATTAAATGAAAAGTGTCAATGAGAAAATTCTAGAGCAAGATGAAAAACTCCCGATACAGCTTCCTGTTACTCGATACGCGCTACATAAAAGTGTTCTTACGAGCGTGAAAGAAGCCCGCAAGTACACGCATAGTGCCTCGAGCGGCCAGTCACGCGGCAATCTTGCATGTACTTGGGGGCTTCTTTCACGCTCGGAAAAACACCTTTATGTAGCACGTATCGAGTAACAGAAAGCTGTATCAGGAGTTTTTCATGTTGCTCTAGAATTTTCTCATTGACCACGGCGGCCGCATTACGATGGGGGCGAAATGCGAAAACACCCATGTACTTAGATTTAGGTGCACGTTAAAGAACCCCAAGTGGTCCCAATTTCCAGAAGCCCCCACTACCGCGTTCCTCATAATCAGAAAGTGGTTTTGGCACGTAAAACCCCATAATTTAATTTTTAGTTTTAATTTTCTCATTGACACTTTTCATGTAATTATAATATTTGAGAAGCTTAGTAAGTAATTAAGATTAATTATCTTATTAAGCAGAATGAAGAAAGAAGTTATCCGAGTATCTCCAAGCGACAGCAAACAATATTATCTTGGTTCGGTCCAGCTACATGGCATATGCATCTTTTTTGGCTCAAGTTACGTGGGATACCCTGTATATGTAAGTAATGACCCTGAACAACGCTCTCCACCCAAGGTTATAATCTCCTACCTGCCATTAGGGCGAGTTTCTTTATCTAAACACGAATTTAATGCATAAGGCCGAAAGAAAACCGCGCTTTGTGTGGACACTGGCGTGGCCTTGTGCCCCTTCAAATGTAGCTGCCGATGGCGTGACCTGTCCCCTGTCGCCGGAAGTGCTCGCTAATAGAGTGTGAAGGAATACTGTTTTTTGCCCGTGCTTTCCCCACCAGCGAGATTCGAATCTCGCTGGTGGGGAATAACAGGCCTGTGCAGAGCAATAACAGGTCTGTGATGCCCTTGGATGACCGGGGCCGCGCGCGCGCTACACTGAAGGAAGCAGGGTGTCTTTATCCCTTTCTGAAAACATTGGGTAAACCGTGGGTAACTTATTTCGTGATTGGGATAGGGGCTTGCAGTTGTGCCCCTTGTACGAGGAGAGAGAGAGAGAGAATGAACAGGAAAGGCAGGGAGGTTAAGCAGATATGAGTCTCCGGTTTGCTACCCTATACTGGGGATGGGGGATATGGGTTAGAAAGATGACAGAGAGGAAAACGCTAAAAAAGAAGAAAAAGAAACACGCACACATGGAGACACACGAGGAAATTCCAAGTAAGCGTGAGTCATAAGCTCGCGTTGATTACGTCCTTTGTACACACCGCCCGTCGCTAATAACGACTGAATGAGTTCCTATATTCTGTGAACAAGGATACGCTGCATGAGGCTCTTAGATAATCCCTACAATTTTCGTCATTGAATCAGCGCTAACACGCCATGGTAACCCAGTGTCTATGGCATTGCGCTGCTAAACTCGAGGAGCCCGCGCCCTCGAGCAAATTCAAGAGAGAAAAACGCCCATGCACCTAAATTCAGCTACACGGTAAATAAAGAACAAGTTAATTGGGAGTCTCCCACTACACCGCACACCTCATAATCAGGTCGTATTCTAGAGCGCCGCTCCTAGGCGCCCGTTCCTGCGGCGAGCGTCGGTGTTGGCGGCGTCCATCGGCGTCCTCATAACCGAGCGAACGAGCACAGCGTAGGATGAAAGAAGGAATGCGGAGCCTGGATGAAAGGCGGTAATAGCGAAGAGAGCGCGAGGACGAAAGCGGAGCAGGAGGGTGCAGCGGAACCGGAGGAAGAAAAGCGCAATACGGGCTCTGCGGCGACGACCGCTACGAGATGGCGCCAGAGTAGCGCGCCGTCGTCTGTTCACCGATGAAGCCATCGATAAGGTATGCGGCTAGCGCGTCCACCGATACCAAATATGGAAACAAAGCGTGCTGCATGAGCGAAGTTTTGTCTTCGGCGGCTGCTGTGAATCGTGCCCACGCGTCACCCACGCGCTGCCTCTCGCGATGTTCCGATTAGTGAGGCTGTCGCGCCACACTTCGCTCCGTTTGCAACGTGCCGCACGACACAGATCGTCCGCGTCAGTCACTACATCGCGAAATTAAAACACGTATACAGCAGCACTCGAATTTCTCTTTAGACAGTATCGTAAACGTCGGTGAATTTCTGTCTCGTGAAAAAGCTCAGAATCTTTTTTAATTGATCGTCGCGAGACATTATTGGTAAATTATGAAGAGAACGGACATAGCGCAATGTCTCCTCCATTTTTTTTTTTTTTTTCGTGCCTCTTCGTTTAAGAAGTTTAAGATGAACCAGAACCGACATACTATTAAGAGCCTGCTTGGGCAACCACGCAGTTTCGCGGGTCTTCCGACAGGCCGCCTTTTCGTATAAGGCACTTACCGCGTGCGCGATATTGCTATTAAAGCGTATAGCTTTCTTCCGCTTTTCGTGGTAGGTCCGTGGTCGATGGTCGCACTTGGCAAGGAAAATTTCCTCTTCTCACTCGTTCTGTCTGTTCGCTTACATGAGCGATCATGGTCAGTGGTTTGTGCAATCATTCTTTCTTTAAATGAACTTGTTCTTAATGCTAAAGCGGAAGGTCGCCACGACTTTAAGGTATCGAGTTTGGTGTGCAATGTGTATATTTTTTTCTCACCGTGGTTATAATATTTACCGTCTGATAAGGACGGCCTTGAATGTTTGTGCATAAAGATCTCATGCTGGGGCCATACCTTCATTCTGTTTGCCATTTACAGACCTCCTGATGCATCAGCTTATAATCTGTTAAAACTGCAAGAGCATATGTCTCGGTTCCAGAGAAACAAATTGCTACTTATTGGTGACCTAAACCTGGCAGGCATTAATTCGGAGCGTTTTGAATCCCTTCCTCAAAACAGCAATAATTTAAACAGTGTACTTAACATAATGTTAACACATGACCTAATTCAAATAGTTCAGGAACCCACACGTGTACAACTAACTAGCAAATCTGTACTGGATTTGGTATTTTTGCCAAGAGGATTACCTGATTACACTATTGAAGTTGTGGAAGGCATCTCTGACCACCTGCTTGTCAGTCTTCACTTACTCATTGTCGTTTGTACTCTATCTAATAACACTGTGAAACATTGTTCTTTCGAAGATTACTCACGTGCAGATGGTGCATCCACTATAGAACATTTGGAAACATGCCTTATCGATTTTAATGATACTGATTTTAACACACTTTGGCGCCGTTTTAAAGATATGCGCCACTACTGTATAGATAAGTTTGTGCCGAGCAAACGTAAATTTGTTCGTAGACAAACGCCGTGGATGACGCGTGAAATAATCCACTTAAAGCGAAAGATAAAAAGGTTAAAGGAACAGCGCTTGCATTTAGGTCATTTAAAGGATCTAAAAGAAGGTCTTGCACGTGCAGTACACTCCTCGAAAGAACATTATTTTAATACGGTGCTGCCAAATTTCATTGTAGAGGAACCAAAAAAGTTTTGGAATTATATAAGTGAAAAAAAGAAACCGGTGTTGCAAATTTTGGTTGATGGTTCTGTGGTTACCGATCACGGTAATATTGCGCACCACTTCAATGACTACTTTCACAGTGTGTTTTCTAAATCCGGTGCTTGTCCATCCAATGACGTAGTGTTTCACCCCTGTGATGTAAATTTTATTTCATACCCTGGCGTAGTTTCTATGTTACTAAATAAAAACTAAATCATCATGTGGTCCCGACAACATTCCTAACGTGTTTCTGAAGAGATATGCGGAATCTGTTGCAAAGTTTCTAGTTATTTTATTTCGTATTTCATTACTTCATGGACAATTACCGAGCGACTGGAAGATAGCCAGGGTTGCGCCAATACACAAGAAAGGTGACCGCACATTATTACAATATTGTCGTCCAATATCACTTACATCATCATGTTGTAAACTAATCGAACATATTATTGCCAACCAGATTAATGAATATTTAGATGCACGCGCAGTCCTCTCTAATTTCCAGCACGGGTTTAGAAAAGGATACTCAACAATTACACAATTAGTGACAGTAATACATTCACTCGCTTCATGTCTCGTTAGGAACGGGCAGATTGATACAATATTTCTTGACTTCAGTAAAGCTTTCGATAGAGTTACCCATGACAAACTAATTTTAAAACTCAGACGCATTGGCCTCCCATAAATTTTAATCATATGGATATCAAACTATTTAACCAATCGCTACAAATTTGTAGCAGTTAACGAACAGCAATCAGGTTGCCTTCCGGTCGGCTCTGGCGTGCCCCAAGGAAGTGTGCTGGGGCCATTATTGTTTTTATTATATATTAATGACATTACTGCTGAACTTGATCCGAATGTCCAAATCAGGTTGTTTGCGGATGATTGTGTGCTTCTTCAAGAAATAACTTCAATTAACGACCAAATCCATCTTAACTCCTCTCTTGCTAAGATTTTTGAATGGTGTGAAACGTGGGACATGAAACTTAACACTGATAAGACAGTCTTTCTTCGCTTCTCTCGCAAAAAAGCTCCGCTTTCTTTTAACTACAGGCTCGGTTGGTCACCTTTGCGGGAAGAGACTAAATATAAGTATTTGGGTGTCACACTTACTAATACTTTATCATGGAATTTACATATAGATAACATCAGTTCTTCCGCATTCCGTAAACTGTACTTTTTAAGACATAAGCTTAGAAATTCTCCCCCTAGCGTAAAATTACTTGCTTACAATTCACTAATTAGCCCTAAACTTGAATATGTATGCGTTGTCTGGGACCCATTTAATAAACACAATATCACCCGCCTAGAAAAGGTACAGAGAAAAGCAGTAACATTTATTTACTCTAAATTTTCCCCGTATGACTCACCCTCTGAATTAACGCAGATTAACGGTATCCAATGTCTTGAACAACGAAGACAAAATTTACGTTTGCAATTTCTTTTCTTGCTTTGGAATCAAGATCTAGCTATTAACCCTTCTCAATATCTGTCGCTTTCAACGACAAGGCGTACATGCCACCATCATCCTAATTCCCTGATGCCGTATTTTGCGCGAACAGATTTATTCAAGTTTTCATTTTTCCCCCGCACTGTAAACTGGAATGGTTCCTTATTGCCTTTCGCCACACTTAGATGTCTTTTTTAACTTTGTTATTATTGTTTATTGTTTTGTTGCCATTTAACCCACCCTGGTTGGACCTGTACAAGGTTTGCAGTATTGAATAAAGAAAAGAAAAGAAAGAATAGCCTTTACTACGATAAACCGGCGAAGTTTTAAGTTTTCATTTTAATAAAGACACGCTGTCACCCCCCCCCCCCCCCTTCCCGCCCCGCGTGATCGTTCGGCAAAGTGCACACCTTACAGATCTGGACGTGATGCCCACAAGGAGTTATTTTCGCGAATCTGCGAGCCGGACGGTTCAAGTTTATAAACTCGAAGAACCGGAACGGGACTGGCTTCAAACGTTGCATGAAGTGGCATACATACTAAAGGTCTGATAGCGCTTTTTTTTTCCTTCGCAGACCTTGCTGGGGTAGGATGTGCAAACGGAAATAAAGAAAAAAGGGGGGCACTGGAATGTGACTATTCCGAAGGCATGCAATATGAGCCGACAGCGGGACGGCAGAGAGCGTTGGCGACGAAAGCAGCATCCACTCTAACACACGTGTTCGTTCCATCGCACAGTTATTGCGGTATCGTCTTGTATAGTGCGAAGAAGGCGCAGTCCTTTTTTTATCGCCACCTCCTTGGCAGTAAAGATGTTGCCGCGTGTTATTGTCGCAAGAGGCGCACGAGGAACAACAAACAACGGCGCAGTTGCCGCTCTTGCAGCAGGCAGCATGCGTGCGAACAAGGAGTCAGGCGTTCCTCCGCGTTTCGCCAGCGTCACGCCGGAACGAGCGGCCGAGTTGCTGGGTCGCTCTGGGAGCCAGCGAATTCCTCGAACGGGCGCCTTCTACGAAGAACGCGTCGGGACGCGCGCGTGAATGTATTAAAGCGAATCGCTTTATTTGGCTGTTTGGCCCGTTTGCGTTGTCGGTGGTTGGAGGTCGGAGGTTGGAGTTCCGCCGCCGATACGAAGCCGTAGAGTTTCGTACAATTAATTACGCCGACACAGCGGACGCGTTCGTTGTCTAACGCGAACTATTATGGCACTTTGAGACGCGCGTGTTGCCCACCTAAAGCATCGTTAGAGATGTGCTGGT